>NC_045956.1:165756862-165846862 GCF_010909765.2 Amblyraja radiata
TTTCTGCAGGGATAGGGCTGGAGCCGCTACTCTTCACAATGTATATTAGTGATTTGGATCAGGGAACTAAAGGCTTTGTGGCCAAGTTTGCAGATGATATGAAGATAGGTGGAGGGGCAGGTGGTGTAGAGAAAGCAGGGACTCTGCAGAAGGACTTGGACAGGTTGGGAGTGTTGGTGGGGAGTGTGGGCTGAGAAGTGGGCAGATGGAATACAGTGTAGCAAAGTGTGGAGTCATGGATTTTGGTAGTAAGATATACTGTAGGCGTAGATTATTATCTAAATGTGGAGAGAATTTAGAAATCGGAGGTGCGAAGGGTTGTGGGAGTGCTCGTGCAGGATTCCCAAAAAGTTAATTTACAAGTCGAATCGGTAGTAAAGAACGCAAATGTAATGCTGACATATATTTTGAGAGGACTAGAATACAAAAATAGGGATATATGCTGAGGCTTTATTAGGCACTGGTCAGACTGCTTTTGGACTATTGTGAACAGTTTGAGCCCATATCTGAGGAAGGATGCGGACCGGTGACGTTGGAGATGGTACAGAGGCGGTTTATGCGAATGATCCCAGGAATGATTGGGTTAACATATGATGAGTGCTTGAATGCACTGGGCCTGTACCTTCGAGTTTATAAGGATGAGGGGGGACCTCTTTGAAACTCACTGAATAGAGAAAGGCCTAGATAGAGTGAATGTGAGAAGGATGTTTCCACTAGTGGGAGAGTCTAAGGATAAAAGGCCATAGCCTCAGAATAAAAGGACGTACCTTTAGAGAGGATTAATCAGTAAGGGTGTCGGGGAGAAGGCAAGAGAATGGGTTTGAGAACGAAAGATAGTTCAGCCACGATTGAATGGAAGAGTAGACTTGATGAGCCGAATGGCCTAATTCTGGTCCTAAAACTTATGAACATTTGAGGTAAAGTATTGAATGTCTGGAATTCCATTCCCAGAGGGCTGATGTAGCTCTAGTGTGAATTTTTGGAGTCCTGCGGCACTTTATAGGAATCTGGCATAGACGCACTGAGGCAGAAGAACAGCAATGCCCCCACTGAATGGTCGAGCCAGCTTCAGGAGACATGTGGCCCGGAGCTCCTCTTTCTCATGTTCGTATGTTTAGCGTGCTGATGAACCTGAAACAACATTAGAGAATAATAATGACTTTGCAGGCTGTTATACAAAAATGAGATAAAAACAAAAAATGAAATAAGAGGCTTAAATATCACAAAACAATCTTTTAAAATAGTTTTCGAGTCATACAAGCGTGGAAAGGAGCCCTTCAGTCCAACTTGCCCACACCGACTGGCATATCCCATTTACACTAATCCCGATTGCCTACATTTGGCCCACATCCCTCTAAATCTGTCCTATCCAAATCTACAGTATTTATTTCTTTTCTGAAGATGAGACTTAACGCTTGTAAGTAAAATAAAGTTGTTCAGCAATAATAATGCCACAATAAGTCATTAAAATGTGTTATCTGAATCTTTATGTTCATGTCAAATCAATTCTTCCCTGATTTTGTCTGGTAAGACCGCAGCAGCAAGAGGTAAGAATGATATTCTAATATCCAAGAATAATGTCCTTGATGTAAGCTCCAGTTGTGCTGGAAAGTAACATGAAATTGTTTTCTGAGAGGAACATAGCGTGCAAATCTTATTTTATCTTTTGAATGCTGCAGGGTTGTTGAGAAAAATCAAATATATGTTTTTATCCTTTCCAATAGACTTATTTTCTAACCCCATTTATATTAGCTTCCATGAAATGATTGCTTCAAGCCACTCTTTGCACAACATTGTCACAATGTACCTCTGGAATAACATTTCTAGTTGATTTATATTCTAAGTTTAGCTTTAAAATATACGAGCAACCAAGTAATGCACTTGCAGCCAGAGGGTTCATGAGCTAATAAATGAACTCGCCCTATTATGCTGTCCTATTCATAGACTGTGAAGCCTGTTGTAAGATATTCAGCGCTTAACAAAAATACCAAAGTTTGAATGTGTTAGAATTGTCACCAGTTTCCTTCCTCCTGGGGTCAATATCGACCTACAATATAGACCATTATTTTAGTGCCTTGCTCAATGTGGCTGTCACATATATAGTGTAAAATACTACATATCATACTTTGTCTCTTAAATAAGCTCAAACATTATATTGTTTCAAATTTGTTGTCAGATTTCTCTATGCCCTCTGATTTGTCTGCATTTCAGATGACTGAACTCAAAGCTATGCAGAGGTAAGGCAAAGGTTAACTTGCATCTCCTTCAATCTCATCTAATGTATCCATTGTTCTCGGCGTGGGCTCCTAAATAGCGGTGAGACCAAGCGCAGACTGGGCGATCGTTTCACTGTACACTTCCCCTCAGTCCGCCTTGGCCTCCGTAACCTCCTTGTTGCCAAACATTTTAACTCCCCTACCCATTCCCATACTGATCTTTCTGTCCTGGGCCTCCTCCACTGTCAGAGTGAGGCCACACACAAATTGGAGGAACATCATATTTCGCTTGGGAAGCTTACCATCCAGCGGTATGAACGTTGAATTCTCTAATTTTAAGTAACCAATGGTTTTCTGTCACCCCCCTCCTCTACCCCAGTTACCCTACTAGTTCAATTGTTTGCATGAGTTTATCATCACCTCTTCCCCAGCCAATAATGGGCCATTATGGACTCATTAGTCATCTGTTGTGAGCCCTGATTTGTTCTGGCCTTTCCCACCTCTGGTTCACGCCCCCGCCCTCCCCCCCCCACCCCCCCCCCCCCGCTCTACTTTCAGCCTGTTTCTGACCCGAGACGTCACATGTTCCTTTTCTCCAGAGATGCTGCCTGATCTGCTGAGTTGCTTCAGTTCCATGCGACTACCTTCAGTATAAACCAGAATCTGCAGTTACTTCCTACACAAAGCTATGCAATCCTTTTTGGCAGTTCCAAAGAGCCAAAAGTCTGAGATCCTATTACAGGAAGGAAGTGGAGGCTTTGGAAAATGTGCAGAAAAGGTTTACCGGAATGCTGCATGGATTAGTGGATATTTACTATAAGGAGACGTTGGATAAAATTTGATTGTTTTCTCTAGAGCGTTACGATACGATATGATAGAACATTATTATCCCAGGAGGGAAATTAATTTGCCAACAATTATAAAAAAACACAAAATACATGTAAACATGAAAATAAAATAACGAGTGGTAAGGCTTTGAGGATGTGTAAAGATTGAGGAGGTGGGGGGGGGGGAGGGGGCAGGGGTTCAGTCTCCATCTCAGTCTACCCCATGACAGAAGGGGGAGGAGTTGTACAGTTTGATAGCCACAGTGAAGAATGATCTCCTGTGGCGTTCTGTCCTGTATCTTGGTAGAACCAGTCTGTTGCTGAAGGTGCTCCTCATGTTGTCCCGTGTGTCTTGGAGGAGGTGAGCTGTATTGTCCAGGATGTATTCTCCCCTCCAAGACCACCTCCCATGATTCCAACTCCGTCCCCAGGACGGAGCCAGCCTTCCTGATGAGTTTGTTGATCTTATTTGCGTCCGCAGTCTTCACCCTGCTGCCCCAGCACACGGCAGCGAAGACGATGACTCTGGCTACCACCGATTAGTGGAACATCTGCAGCATCTCACTGCAGATGTTGGAGCCTTCTCAAAAAGTACAGCCGGCTCTGTCCCTTATTGTACAGGGCCTCAGCATTCCTGGACCAGTCCAGTTTACTGTCCGGGTACACTCCCAGGTATTTGTACTCCCTGGTAAATTGCACATCGACACCATTGATGGTGTTAGAGGTTGAGGGGAGACTTGATAAATGTATATAAAATTATGAGAGGCATCGATAGAGTAGACACGAAGAACCTTTTTTCCACGGTAGAAATGGCCATCCGTTTCTCAAGGACCCATTCCAGGTAATAAGCTAGTAAATCTTATTGTGAAATTGAACATTAGAACATCCAAATTTCTCACCATCTGTAGTCTTTCACCATCTTTATTTCATTTTTAATAATTAAAACATCTTGCTATTATTTTGTGCTAGGCTGATATGCCATACAACTAGAGTATGGCTTAACTTCATTACTGCATGGTAAGTATAACATAGCAAAGATGAGTGGGAAGACAGAAGATTGGGCAACTTTTAAAGAGCAACAAAAGATAACTAAAAAGGCAATACGGGGAGAAAAGATAAGGTACGAAGGTAAGCTAGCCACAAATATAAAGGAGGATAGTAAGGCTTCTTAAGGTATGTGAAGAGGAAAAAATTAGTTATAACAAATGTGGGTCCCTTGAAGACCGAAACAGGTGAATTTATTACGGGGAACAAGGAAATGGCAGACGAATTGAACAGACACTTTGGATCTGTCTTCACTTATGGCCCTGTCTCATGGTGTGAATCCACCCACGAGTGATCCCGAGTGAAAGAAAAAATCAAACTCGTGGTTGTCTACGAGATTCCAAGTTATGTTTACGAGTTTAAACGAGTTCCCACGTGTATGCATAAGTTTGCCTTTTACTTCTAATTTCTGCGATGTACCAAGTTCCACTCCCGAGTTACCAAGTTCCTCTCCCGAGTTACTCTTGAGCCAACAACGACTACCGACATGTGGAAAAATCATCACATGGTAAAAATTATGTCATGCAGTTTTTTTTTACACTATAAAAAGACCCAGCCTGAAGAACTATCTTGACCCGAAACATCACCTATTTCTTTTCTCCAGAGATGCTGCCTGACCAGCTGAGTTAGTCCATCATTTTGTGTCTATCTTTGGTTTAAACTAGTATCTGCAATTCCTTCCTTCAAACTTTTAGAGCAGTTTATTTCAAGAAACAATCCTTCCAAATTGTATTCAAAAGTCCATTTGAACTGCATTTGTTCAAGGTCTGACATCAATCATTGAAAGGCATGGGCTGTTTTGTGTCGGGAGGAACTGCAGATGCTGGTTTACACCGAAGATAGACACAAAATGCTGGGGTAACTCAGCGGGACATGCAGCATTTCTGGAGAGAAAGAATGGGTGACGTTTCCACCCTTCTCTCCAGAGATGCTGCCGGCTTGGCTGAGTTAAGGGCCTGTCCCACGAGCATGTGACTGCATTGCGGCAAGCGCGACGTAACATGGTCGCTTGAGCCGTACGGCCTCGCGGGGCCGGTCCCACTTCGATCGCCGGAGCCGTATGGAGTTGTGCGGAGCTGGTCCCGACATCGCGCGGGGCTTCGAAAAAGTGACACTGTCCAAAAACTCCGCACAGGAACGGCCTGCCGGCCCGCAGCCACATTGAGGCCGTACGCACCGCCTCGACGCCGTACGCAGCATCTTGACGCCGTACGTCACGCGCGAAATTCCCGCGGACTTCGCTCGAACTTCACGTCAACTCATACGGGATCACTCGACCTCCGCATGTCGCCCGCTTCCGGTTTGGTCGCGCAGTCGTCATCTATCCATGCAGAAATTCCCACGCGGTTAATATAATTGTTAGCGGCCGCTTTATAAATCCTTCCCCCCATCGTCACAATAACCATTTTAATTTTGTGCATTGTTATTCTTGTTACCTTGGATAAATATTTTATCCCATGAATAAGAACCAATAATAGTGAGGTGCTTGCTTCAGATTCTTCTGTTCCTCTGATTCTCTCTCTGTTTCTATCTCCTGTCCTCCTCTCTCTCTTCCTTCTCCCCCTCCCTCTCACCGCTCCCTCTCTCCCCATGGGCAATCACTACCAAAGTGTCTGCCCACACAGTCAGTACACCTATCATACACTTGTCTCCCGTACGAAGTCACCCCAACTCCGCCCACTCCCCTCCCCTCCCCCCCCCCCCCCCCACCTTCCCCTCCCACCTCCAGTCCCGTCCCGACCCCCTGGGAAACTGAAGGGAGCGACAATCAACTGCCACGGATACAAATAATGTCATACACAAGAAAGGGCAGATGCTGGTTGACAAAAAGTGAACACACAGTGCTGCAGTAACACAAAGACGCAGCAGAATTTTGGAAACGTCATCACGTCACCCATTCCTTCTCTCCAGAGATGCTGCCTGTCCCGCTGAGTTAAAGAGTGCCCAGGGTAGACTCACGAGTCACTACAGTAAACTCACGGGCTACTTCGTTCTTACAACGAATTTAAAAGTTTAAAATTTTTACTTCACGAGAAAAATTTGACTTGTGGAAATCTTTCATCATGTTGAAAGATTTTCACGAGTTAACAAGTTTCCCGAGTACCTGCCGTTAGCGTTACGAGTCACTAAGTTACGTCCATGAGTTCCGACGTTCCCGCCACGTTAATTCTACGTGATTACCACGAGTTTGATTTGTTTTAAACTCGGGATCACTCGTGGGAAGACACAACAATCTCCCAGATGTGCTTGTGGCCAGAGGACCTAGGGTGATGGAGGAACTGATGGAAATTCACATTAAGCAGGAAATGGTGTTGGGTAGACTGACGGGACTGAAGGCTGATAAATCCCCAGGGCCTGATGGTCTGCATCCCAGGGTACTTAAGGAGGTGGCTTTAGAAACCGTGGACGCATTGGTGATCATTTTCCAATGTTCCATAGATTCAGGATAAGTTCCTGTTCGTTGGAGGGTAGCTAATGTTATCCCAATTTTTAAGAAAGGAGGGAGAGAGAAAACAGGGAATTATAGACCAGCTAGCCTGACATCGATGGTGGGGAAGTTGCTGGAGTCAATTATAAAAGATGAAATAGCCGCACATTTGGATAGCAGTAACAGGATTGGTCCGAGTCAGCAGGGATTTACAAGTGTGGTTCGCCCACATTGAGGCCCAATTTGTCGCGGACGCCACTCGATATTTCTACGTGGTCGGGGCGCTTAGCCAAGAGACGGCCACCTGTTTGCTGCCCTACCTGCAGGAGCCTCCAGCAAGTATGAAGGCCTCAAGTTGCTGCAGTTCCGCACTTTTGGGCTCAGCCGCCGCTATCGCACCGCCCGCCTGCTCCATATGGATGGCCTCGGCAATCGAAAGCCGTCCGTGCTCATGAGCGAGATGCTCGCCTTGATCGACGGCCACTGACCCTGCCTGCTGTTCGTGCAGGCCTTCCTGGAGCAGATGCCCGATGACATCCGCCTACTCCTCGCTGGGACCGACTTTCCTGACCCCCTGCAACTCGATGAACGGGCCGACGAACTGTGGTTCGCCAAACAGCAAGACAGCGGGTCCATCAATCGGGTCCACCATGCCCGTGCCCACGCCTGCGTACCAGCAGCTTTGCAGGGACGTTCAACCCTCCGCTGCCGTCACCGCATCGCAGCCGCCCGCCGGAGACCGGGGTAAGCGCCAGTGCTGCTACTACCACCAACGCTGGGGTGCCGAGACCCGCCGATGCCGCTCCCCCTGCTCGTTTGCGGGAAATACCTCAGCCGATCGTCAGTAGAGGCTATCGCGATCGGCCACAATCACCGCCTCTACGTTCAGGATCGCCGTTCCGGACTTTGCTTCCTCATGGACTCCGGGGTCGTCGTGAGCATCCCTCCCCCGACTGGACTGGATACCTGTGCCGGTAAGCGAGGCCCCGTCCTTACCGCCGTCATCTGTAGCCCCATCCGCACGTACGGCACGCGGACTCTTTCCTTCATCTTCGACTCCCGCCCGTATTCCTGGACTTTTACCGTCGTGGACGTGTCCCAGACGTTGCTGGCCGCCAATTTCCTCCGGGCTTTTTCACTACTGGTGGACATGCGGGGCAGGCGCCTCATTCCACCGGAGTGCCCCGCGGCCCGCGGACCCTCCCAGCCTGCAGCTGGGCGCAGTGGCTGATGGAAAGGGCCCTTATGCCTCCCTGCTTGCTGAGTTCCCGGGGCTGCTGACCCCCCGTTTTCAAGCTGCCGCCCTTAAGCATGGGGTGGTGCACCACATTCCCACCACGGGCCCCCCTCTGCATGTACGGACGCGCAGGCTCCAACCTGACAAGCTGCGGATTGCGAAGGAGGAGTTCCGTCAGATGGAGGACATGGACATCGTGCGGCACTCTGATAGCCCATGGGAATCTCCATTGCACATGGTCCCTAAAGCATCTGTCGGGTGGAGACAGTGCTGGGATTATCGGAGCTTAAATGCCGTCAGTACTGTGGACCGCTACCCGGTCCAGCATATCCAAGATTTCACGGCCCATCTGAAGAACGCCACTTTTTTTTCCAAGGTGGACCTAGTACGCGGCTACCACCAGATTCCCGTCCACCCCGAAGACGCGCCCAAGACCGCCACCATCACCCACCCCGTTTGGCCTTTTCAAGTGGCTGTGCATGCTGTTTGGTTTAAAAAATGCCGCGCAGGCTTTCCAACAGCTCATGGACATGGTGGGTCGTGGGTTGAAGTTTGTCTTCATCTACCTGGATGACATTCTGGTCGCCAGCCACTCCCAACAAGAAGACTGCACGCACCTACGGGCGCTGTTTTAGCGGCTCCAGGATCACGGGCTGGTAATCAACCCCGCCAAGTGGCAGTTCAGCCTGCTTTCTGGGGCATCATGTCACCTCGCAGGGTGTGGCCCCGCTGCCCACTAAGGTGGAGGCCATTCCCTTGGCCACTCACCGTTAAGTGGCTGCAGCAGTTTGTCGGCATGGTGAACTTTTACCATCGCTTCGTGCCGGCAGCTGTCAGGATCATTCGCCCCCTGTTTCAGTGCCTCACTGGTAAACCACAAGACCTTGTGAGGACTGACGAGGCCGTGGCTGCGTTCGATGATGCGAAGGAGGCGTTGGCCAAGGCCACCATGCTGGTGCACCTGCAGGTCGCTGCCGCGATCGCCCTCACGGTGGACACGTCTGATACGGTTGTCGGAGGGGTGCACGAGCAGCTCATCGACGGCCGCTGGCAACCGCTGGCCTTTTTTAGCTGTCACCTGTGACCCCTGGAGCGCAACTACAGTGCCTTCGACCGTGAGATCCTAGCCCTTTACCTGGCCGTAAGACATTTTCGATATTTCCTGGAGGGAAGGACTTTCATTGCCTTCACTAACCACAAGCCCCTGACGTTTGCCTTGGCCAAGTTGTCTGACCCATGGTCCACCCGCCAACATCGGCACCTGGCGTTCGTGTCTGAATTCACCACGAATGTTCAGCATGTGGCCGTCAAGCTCAACCCAGTTGTGGATCCTCTGTCTCGCCGTGCTCTCCCGTGCAGCCGTGGACTCCGGCGTTGAAGAGCAATGCATGGGTGGTGAGATGGACAATTACCGGATGGCCGATGTCCCTTTCGGCCCAACAGGTGTGTCGGTCCTCAGTGATGTGTCCATGAGGAGACAATGCCCTATTGTCCCCGTGGGTTGGCGGCGCCAGGTTTTCGATGCCATCCATGGCCTGGCCCACCCTTCCATCCGGGTGACTTTTGCGCTGGTGGCGGACAAGTTCGTCTGGCAGGGCCTTCGGAAGCAGGTCTCGGCATGGGCCAGGGACTGCATTTGCTGCCAGATGTCGAAGGTCCAGCGACATGTGCGGGCACCGGTGCAAGATTTTGTGGTTCCCTCCGGCTGTTTTCAGCACATCGACTGCCACCGTCCCGCTGATGCCCCGTGGATCATTTTACGAGGTGGCCTGAGGCAATTCCGCTGACCGACACCTCTGCCGCACCGTGTTCTCGAGCCCTCGTGGCCGATTGGATTGCTTATTATGGGGTACCTGCGGACATTTCCACCGACCAGGGGGCCCAGTTCACTTCCAATTTGTGGGCGGCTATGGCGCAGCTGTACGGGGTGCAGTTGCACCGTACCACCGCCTATCACCCTCAGGCCAACGGGTTAGTGGAACGTTTCCACCGGCATCTGAAATCGACGTTAAAGGCGCAGCTCACTTTCCCGGACTGGGTTGACCAGTTGCCTTGGGTGTTGTTAGGCATCCACACGGCCCCAAAAGCGGACCAGGACACATCGTCCGCCGAACTGGTGTACGGCTGGCTCCCCGCTTCAGATTCCTGGGGATTTTCTTCCTGTGGCTCGAGGGCAGCCGGAGCCCGCCTCGGTTGTTCTGGCGAGTCTTCGTGAGAAAGTGAGCGGCCTGGCCCCTGTGCCTACATCGCGGCATTGGACAGCTCCAGTGTATGGACATGTGCCGCCGGAGCTTAAGCACTGTCTATTGTTTTCCTTCGCAGAGATTCGCACAGGTCGCCGCTGCAGCGGGTCTATGAAGGTCCTTTCCGGGTGTTGCGCCCCGGCATCGCAACATTCCTGTTGGATGTCGGGGGCAAAGAGCAGATCGTCTCGGTTGTTCACCTCAAGCCCGCCCACATGGATGTCGATGGTGGCTCAACCCCAGCGTAGAGGTCGTCCGCTGGTCGTTCCCGTGGTACCTGTTGTGCCCGTCTCCCCTGCACCTGTTGTTCCTGTTTTCTCTGCACCATTACCGGTTCCTGGCTCTGTTCTGCCAGTCCCACCTGTATCGCCCGTCCCGCCCCTCGTTTCCACTCTGGTCGCCTCGTTCGGCTTCCCGCTCGGTTCCGTACCTCGGGTTCTGGGGGAGTCCTGTAGCGACACCTAGTGATGACTTGGGGCAATATGAACCCTCGTTATTGGCTGGCGCGGTCACCTGATCACGGGCATTCGTACTCTTCATTTAAGCTTCACCCAGGCAGAGGGAGCTTTGTGCTATTTGGCTGATCTATAACGCGGTTGAGTTAATCGCTTTATTATCGATTAAAATAAACATTTCTATTTAACTCAACTGACTTATCGCGTCAAAACCTTTTAAATGCTGTGTTAGTGCTTGGCTCAACTAGCTCCTCTGGCAGCGAGTTCCATATACCCACCATCCTCTGTGGAAAAGGTTGCCCTTCAGGTTCCTGTTAAATCTTTCACTTCTTACCTTAAACCTACTTCCCCTTGTTCTTGATTCCCCTACTCTGGGTAAATGCCTATGTGGAATGACCCTAAATATTCCCTTTTTGATTTTGTACACCTCTGTAAGATAACCCATCATCCTCCTGTGCCGCAGCTTGCCCAACCACCCCCTGAAACACAGGCCCTCAAGTCCTGGCAGCATCCTTGTAAACCTTCTCTGTATTCTTTACACCTTAACAACACCCTTTCTACGGCAAATTGACCAAAACTGAACACATTACTCTAAATGCGGCCACATCAACATCCTATACAGTACAACTGCAACAGAACATCCCGACTTCTACACTCAACACGCTGACTGATGAAGGCCAATGTACCAAAAGCCTTCTTGACTACCCTATCTACCTGTGGCACCATTTTCAAGGAACTGTGTACCTGCACTCCTGCTGCTCTACAACACCCCTTAGGGCTCTGCCATTCACCATGAAAGTCCTACCCTGGTTTGGTTTCCCAAACTACACGCCTTGCACGTATCTGCATAAGTGAACTCAGCTGATCCATTTAAATAGTTCAAATGCCACTGACCGGAGATGACAGAGAATGTGCAATATTTATGGTGATGTTTTCATTTTGATTCAAAAGTATACATTTTCACTGCTATGATGCGTATTCATCTGGATCTCATTCATAAATTATTTATGAAGAAATAAAGGATATAGTCAATGATAAGTAGTTTATATCAGAAATCCAGCGACTATCAAAAAATATCTTGTTTTTTTGCTGTCCATCATCTTTAGGCATGTTTCCCAAAGTTTGTAATGTAATGGTGATATTTTTTCCAACTTAGCATTTGTAAAATCTCTCCTTGGCAATGGCTAAGCAGATTCAAAGATGCCGCAGAACTTTATATTATTTGCACATAAAATGTGCTGACATATATAATCTCCCATATTCCCAGTGTCAAGCAGTTTAATTCCGCATGCCACCCATTCCTTTGTCATTAGAATTAAATCCTGTTATAAGTAGTATAAATTCATCATCCACATTTTTTTTGCATCCTTCAAAACACTGAGTTCAATGATGAAATAATGTGCGGAAGATATTGATCATGTGCCAGGTGCAGTAAATCAAAGCTGTTAGAAAGAATTAGTAATTAAAGAAGATAATCTATAATCTATGCATAATATATTCTCTTGCCATATATAATGGTTTCAGGGATTAGAGGTGTAAAATAGTATTGGGAAGCCTTTATTATTATTTTGGAGTGTTTCATTGCATCTGATTTTAATCAAGTGACACCACTGATTCTTATCATTTATACTTGCATAAATTTCCCATATGACCTAACAGTGCATTTTATGTAAACTGTGAAATTTTAAGTAACAGTGAAGATGCGTCCATAATCTGATTCAGCACCACAATCTTCTTGCGTGATCCGATATTTTATCAATTTCAGAGAATCATTGAATAGTATGCCCTTGTACTTGCATCTGCAGGATATTTTTGCCAAATTGACAGATTGACAGTGCAATTTAGCATTAATGTTCCACCAAGCTGCTTACGTTTCACAGTAACTAAAAATAAACTGTGGCCAATTTACCACCAATTTCACATTTGATGCCAAATCTCAGAGCACCCCAAGATGTGATACCTCATTTTTGGCTTTGTCGTGAATGCGGGTGATATGAAGGTAACTTATTAAATATAAGGTGGAAAGCAAGTAAATTCTATTTGATTGTCTTAACAGTTGTAGCGTTAGAAAAGAGCCGATGTTGTTTATGTATATTGAAAGGTCTCTGGTTAATAGCTGAGTGATATACAAGTAGAATTTTGTTCTTCTCAGGAAAGTGTGATGCAGAAAAGTAGACTGGCTAGAGCTTGCTTGTAGCTATCAAAACAAAGATAAAAGGACTGATGAATTTGTTTTAATTTTAATCATAATTCGGAAAAAACCTTTATTACAGGGTCCAATGTTAGTTTAATCAAATTTTGTAGTTGAGCCTTTTTGAAGATTTTGTATGTGTTCACTGAAACGCTCTTAAATAAAAGGGCGACACAGTGGCAGAGCTGGGAGACTGCCACAGACCCAGGTTTAATCCTGACCTTGGGTACTGTCTGTGTGGAATTTGGGTACTGTGTGGAACTCTGTGACCACTTTGGTTTCCTCCCGGTGCTCAGATTTCCTCTCATATCTACAAGACGTGAAGGTTGGTAGGTTAACTGACCGCTGTAAAATTGCCCCCAATGTACAGAGTGGATGAGAAAGTGGGATACACAGAACTAGTGTGAACGGGTGATCGATAACTGATGGGGAATTGGTAGCCAGGGGGCCTGTTTCCATACCATGTCTCTAAACTAAGCTACTTGTTTGTTCTGTTTCATCGAGCCCAATGCGAAACTGAAACCAGGTGTAAGCACAATGATGTGGCGCCACCCGCTGGTTAGGCCACCTGTATGCGAACCCTTGGCAGTCGGGGGTAGGATCACGTGACTGGATAATGGCAGGAAAGAGTTGTCACGAGGTTTAGGGGTGTGCCACTCGTATAAGTATGGAGCCCCAGGTCAGTCCTCCCGCATTCGGTGGGGGGTGATCTCTTTACCTGGGCAATAAAGTTCTCTTTGTTTTCACCACACATGGCTCGTTTATTCGCCCGCCATATTGGTGACCCCGACGATCCAAAACGGTCATTTTGGATTTCAACGATGTTCGCAGCCAACGATCCACCTCAACAGCCCGAGGTCACTGATTATCCAGCCCAGCAGAACGCTGTCTCCCTGAAGCTGCCCGTGTTCTGGACATTGCAGCCCCAGGTGTAGTTCCAACAAGCTGAGGCCCAGTTCAATGTTTGACGCATCACGGCCGATGACACCCGGTACTACAATGTTGTCGGCGCCTTGGATCAGGAGAGGGCCGGTCAGCCGGTCCCTTTCCTACGTGCGCAGCCGGATCAGGACAAATACGAGGGCCTTAAAGCACTGCTTTTGCTGACATTTGGTCTCAGCCCATGCACATGGGCGGCCTCGGCGATCGCAATCCAGTTGGAGCTGATGAGGGTGATACTCATCCTAATGCACAGTCATTGGCCCTGCCTGCTCTTTGAACACACCTTCCTGGAGCAGATGCCAGACGACATCTGCCTGCTGCTTGCCGGTGAAGATTTTGCGGACCCCCTGCTGCTAGCGGAGCGTGCGGATGAGCAGTGGCAAGCCAAGCAGCAGGACGGTGGCTCGATCAATCGAGTAGGGGCGGTGCCTTGGAGGGCCCAGAAACTAGGCCCTGCGTCCACTGGGAGTCCAGCTGCGTTCTTGGTTCTTGGTTTCTTTGTCCTTCAAAATATTCCAAATGGAATTTAAACTGGAGGAGGCGTTGCCTGTCCCAAATGATCCCTGTAAGGGTAAGTGGTGTTATTACCACCTGCGCTGGGGTCCCGCAGCCCATCAATGCTGCCCGCCCTACTCGTATCCGGGAAATGCCAGGGCCGGCCGCCAGTAGTCGCCACGGCGGTCGGCCTGAAATATCGCCTCTACACGTGGGATCGACACTCGGGACGACGGTTCCTGGTTGACACGGGTCCGGAGGTTAGCGTTTTACCCCCGTTGGGGATGGACACTCGCTCCAGCAAGCGGGGGCCTTCTCTGACTGCAGTCAATGGCAGCTCCATATGGACCTATGGAGTTTGCACGATCCCGCTCATCTTTGGCCCCTGTCATTTCACCTGGACTTTTACGGTGGCCAATGTTTCCTAGCCGTTGCTGGGTGTAGATTTTCTCTGGGCCCAATCCCTGTTAGTGGATGTGCAGGGTAACGCCTCATTCATGCTGCCACAATGGAGCCGATCTCCTTACGCCCCGCAGCATCCGCTACGCCATGCAGCGACCTGGTGTCTTCTGTGGGCAATGTTTATGTGCAGGTACTGGCCCCTCAATTCCATTCGGCCAGCCCCAAACACAGTGTGGAGCATCACATCCTCACCTTGGGCCCCCCGCTCCACGCACGGGCACGCCGACTTCCTCCCAACAAGCTCCGTATCACTAAGGAAGAGCTGCCAAATGCAGGCCTGGGGGATTGTACGGTGCTCGGACAGTCCGTGAGTTTCCCCGCTACACATGGTTTCTAAGACGTCCGGTGGTTGGTGACTTTGCGGGGATTATCTCCGCCTCAATAACAGCACAATCGGCAATCGGTACCCGATCCTGCATATCTAGGATTTTTCTGCCCATTAAGCTGGTGCCCGTTTTTTTCCAAAGTCGACCTGATGCGGGGCTACCATCAAACAAACAAACAATACAAAGAACATTTATTATCACATACAACAATTGGTGCAGTGAAATTTGACTTGCCATTTGCAGTAAAAATAAAACACAATATTAAAGAATTTAACAATAAATATAAAAACATCCCCCCACAATGGTTCCCACTGTGAGGGAAGGCACAAAGTCTAGTCCTTTTCCCCTGTTCACCCATGGTCGGGCCTATTGAGGCCTCTGCAGACACTGCTACGGCAGCCCGATGCTTCAGGCCCTCTCGCCGGATGATGGATCTCCGTCATCGGCAGAACCCTCTCAGCAGCCTGGAATGTCTGGAACGGCCGCTTCCTCCCCGGAGACCGCGTCTCCCGAAGTCCAATACTGGCGATCTCGGCGAGAGATCCCAGGCTCCACGGTGTTTAAAGTTCAGCGCCGCCCCGCAGCTGGACACCAAGTGGCGGTCGGTGTTCCCTTCCGGTCGAGAGGGGGGCTCCCGGTGGGGGTCCCTCTACGCAGGGATTCTCCCCCTCTACATTGGGGACCTGGGGTGGAGGGTACTGCATCGAGGTGTTCCCTGCAACCTGTTTCTCTCGCGGTTCACAGACTCGCCAGCCGCCTGCCACTGTTGCGGGCTGGAAGAGTCTGTGTACCACGTGTACATGAAGTGTGTGAGGCTGCAGCCACTGTTTCAATACCTAAAGGGGCTGCTCCTTGCCTTCTGGCTGCATTTTTCACCCACCATCCTCATCTTTGGACACCCTGTGCGTAGGGGAGAGGGTAGGGCTGAAGATGTCCTGGTTGGGTTGCTCCTGGGCCTGGCCAAGCTGGCCATCCGTGAGTCAAGGCACCAGACGTTGGAGGGCTCTACCCGAGCCGGCTGCCTGCCCCTTTTCCGGGGATACGTCTGTGCCTGGGTGCGGATGGAAAGGGAATACGCCCTGTCTACGGGCACCCTGAGGGAGTTCCGGGACCGCTGGGCACCGAGGGGGGTTGAATGTATCCTTGACAAGGATTGCAATATAATTGTTTAGCAGTTGCTTAGCATATTTGTTCGTCTTGTATTATGGTGGTGTTTTGTTTTATTGTATTGTCAATACTATTTTAATATTTGAATAAATATTTTTGATTTAAAAAAATTAAAAAAAGAAAAATAAAAATAAAAAGCTGGAAGCTCTACAGGCCGCAGCTCCGCGATGTTGGAGCCGGAGGTTACAGCACTCCAGAGCCCACCGCACGGTGACCTGGGTAAGGCATCGCCTGCTCCGTGATAGTACTTCAGCGCTGAGCCGCCGCCGAAGCTGAAGTCCTGGCCGATCCCGGCAGGATACGCTGCCCCAGTCCCATTGGTAGGCCACGAGGAAGGGGCGAAGATACGGCTCTGAGAAAAGCCGCATCTCCGACCAGGTAGGGACTGAGAAATACAGTTACCCCCTCCCCCTCACCCCCCCACATAAAAAAGATCAGACCTTCAAAACAAACGCTTTTTAACTCACTAAAAAATTTTTTTAAAGGGTGAAAGGACTAACAGCTGCTGGCAGGGCAGCCATACTCTACGCCCCCATCAGATCCCAGTATGCCCTGAGGACATGCTCAAGATGGCAATTATTACTCCTTTCTGCCTTTTGGAGTTTCTACAGATGCCTTTCGGCCTGAAGAATGCCGTGCAGGCTTTTCAGTGCCCGATGGACACAATGAGTCGCGGATTGAGCTCTCTATTTATTTACCTAGACGATATTCTACACCCGCCAGGAACATTGTGCGCACCTCCGCCTCCTCTGCCAGTGGCTCAGCGAGCACGGCCTGGCCATCAACCTGGATAAATGCCGGTTCGGCCTCAGTTCCATCAACTTCCTGGGCCATCGTGTTACCCAGCATGGTGCAATCCCGCTGCCGGACAAGGTGAAGGCCATTCGACGGTTCCCATGGCCTTCCACGGTGAGGGGGTTCCAGGAGTTGGTGGGTATGGACATCTTTTACCACCGTTTCGTACCTGCGGCGACTTGGATGATGCGGCCGTTGTTTCCGTTTCTGTCCGGCAAGCAGCGGGACATTATGTGGAACGCCGAGGCCGTGGCCGTGGCGGCTTTTGATGAGGCCAAGGTGGTGTGCGCTCAGAGTGCTTTGACTGTAGACGCCTCGGACTCTGCTGTGGGGGGTGAGTTGGAGCAGTTCCATGATGGGCACTGGTGGCCTCTGGCCTTTTTCTGTCGACAGCTCAAGCCTGCGGAGCAAAAATACAGCGCGATTAATCGAGAGCTCCTGGCGGTGGTGAGGCACTTTTATTATTTCCTAGAGGACCGATCTTTTACCACCTTCACGGACCACAAGCCTCTTTTATCGCATTTACGAAGGTGTCTGATCCCTGGTCTGCTCGGCACCAGGGGCACTTGGCGTACATCTCGGAGTTTACCACTAGCATCTGCCACATCGAAGGAAAAGCTAACCGGGTTGCCAACAAATTGTCTCGGCCTGTCATCGATGCGGTTCTAGATGTTGCTCCGGAGATTGACTTTTCCGCATTGGTGGCGGCACAACTGGAGGATGCCGAGATGCCCGCCTACCGCACTGTCATCTCCGAGCTGGTGTGGAGGATGTCCCGTTTGGCCCAGCGAGTGCTACTGTCCTGTGCGATGTCTCCACTGATCACCCGCGGCCCATCGTTCCGGCTGCCTGGCGCCGGCGGGTGTTCAACGTCCTCCATGGGTTGGCGCACCCGTCCACAATTGAGCTGGTGGCGGCCTGGTCATTTGGCATGGGTTCGTGCAAGCAGGTCGCCTGTTCAGGAGTTTGCCGTTCGCATCGTGGCTGGACCATGTTCATGTGGATGTCGTGGGTCCGCTGCCTCCGTTCTGGGGTGTCACACACCTCCTCACGGTGGTGGATCGTTTTACGTAGTGGCTAGAGGCTGTTCCGCTGACTGACACCTCTGCTGCATCCTGGGCCCGTGTCCTTGCTACCCATTGGATTGCTTGTTTCTGTTTTTGTGGCCATTTCCTCGGACCGGGGGGCTCAGTTCACCTCTAAGTTATGGTCGGCTATGGCTCGTCTGTTGGGGGTTCAGCTCCACCTACGGCCTATCATCCCCAGTCCAACAGTTTGGTGGAGCGCTTTCACCATCATCTGAAGGTCGCCCTCGAGGCACGGCTTATTGTGCAGAAGTGGATGGACGAGTTACCTTGTGTTTTGCTGGGGATCTGCACTGCCCCCAAGGAGTACTTGACTTCCTCTTCGGCGGAGTTGGTGTATGGTGCTCTGCTTACGGTTCCGGGGGGTTTCGTTCCGGCGGCACGTGGGTCACAGGAGCCGCCCTTCTCGGTGTTGGTTCATTTGCGGGAGGTGGGCACGCTTGCTCCTGTTCCGACGCTCGCCATGATGGGGTGCCTTCACACATTCCATCGCATGCCGCTGCAGCGGCCGTACGCTGGGCCCTTCCACGTGCTGCAGAGGGGACTTACGACTTTTGTTTTGGACATGGGGAGTCGGCGTAAGACTGTGTCGGTGGCTCTGTTGAAGCCTGCCCATGTCGACCTGAGTCAACCTGTGTTGGTGGCCCAGCCTCATCATTAGGTCATCCTATAACGAAAGATTTGTGGGACGAAAGTTTACAACATATACATCAATGTTCGTTAAATGCCAGACATGCTTTAAAAAATTTAAAGTCTTACATAGATTACACTACTCTAAAATAAAACTAAATAGAATCTTCCCACAAATCTCTCCTATTTGTGATAAATGTCTACATCTAGATGCTAATTTAACACATACCTTTGCAAATTGTATAAAAATTAAACATTTCTGGACTGATATTTTTGAAATAATTTCAGAAGTTATTAATACAAAACTGGATCCAAACTCAAAATTAATAATACTTGGAATATCAGAGCAAAGTTTAACACTCACAACAAGCCAAAGAAATTTCCTCGACTACAGTATAATAACCGGGAAAAAATTAATATTAAAATTTTGGAAAGGCCCTACAACCTCCACAATTAAAATGTGGATTGTGGAAATGTCGGAGACCCTATATCTAAAAAGAATTAGACTTGTCTTAATGGACAAACAAGAACTTTTTGATAAAATATGGGCTCCATTCATTAATTATCTGACGGGATAGATTGGCCCAGCACGAAAACCCAACTGAAACTTGAACTCAGGATTAGATGAAAATTCATACTTTATAATCTACGAACCTATCTCCAATGACGTATTATGTAATCCATTCCACCTTTTTTGTTTTTTTTATATTTGTAACTCTTTATTCTCTCTTTCTCTCTTTTTCGATATAAAAAAACCCACTAGAAGTAGAAGTAATCGACAATTGAAAATTTTAATAATGTATGACTGATGTATATGAAAAGTTTTTTTACTATAATATGAACTATACTTTATAATATGTCTACTTCTAATAAAAATATTATTTAAAATAAAAAATAAGACTGTGTCGGTGGCTCTGTTGAAGCCTGCCCATGTCGACCTGAGTAATCAATGAACCGGCACAACTTCATTTATTTACATTTCAGGAAGTTGCAAAACAGCTCACTTTTTATCAAAGCAACAAATCACTGACAGCATTTTCCTGATTTAGCGATGCCTGGATGCACTTTAGATGTTGTTGTCAGCATTTCTCCACTGCCGTGAAATTCAAGTAGATTCACTGTTATTTATAATAATAATAATAATAATAATGCATTTTATTTGCTGGCGCCTTTCTGGACACCCAAGGACACCTTACAGGACATAAAATCACAATATATTTATCAATATTAAAATCAAGTTGATTAAAAACAAAAAACAAAAAAAAAAAAAAAATACACAAAACATTTTAAGTCATTAAAATCAGGGTGAACATGGTGGAAGTTATGTCGGGTATGCTAATCTAAACAGGTGTGTTTTGAGTTGTGATTTGAATTGATCGATAGTGTCCAGGTGACGGATGGGAGGTGGGAGAGTGTTCCAGAGACGTGGGGCAGAGCAGCTGAAGGCTCTGGCACCCATGGTGCTGAGTCTAAATGTGGGGACAGTTAAAATTGCAGCTGAGGAGGAACGAAGTGACCGGGAAGGAGTGTATGGTAGCAGCAGGTCAGAGAGGTATTGAGGAGCAAGGTGGTGTAGGGCTTTGAAGGTCAGCAGTAAAATCTTGTAGTTAATCCGGTGGTGCACAGGGAGCCAGTGGAGCTGAGTGAGGATGGGTGTGATGTGGTCCGATGATCTGGTGCGGGTGATGATCCGGGCTGCAGAGTTCTGAATGCATTGGAAGCGATGAAGAAGTTTATTGGAGGTGCAAGTGAGGAGGGCGTTGCAGTAATCGATGCGGGATGTGACCAGAGCGTGGATGAGGACTTTTGTATTGTCTTTGGAGAGGGAGGGGCGGAGTCTGGAGATGTTGCGGAGATGAAAGTATGCAGAGCGTGTGATATTGCTGATGTGGGGGCCAAAGGAAAGTGTACTGTCCAGAATGACGCCGAGACTTTTGACATGGGAGGAGGTGGGTATGGGTGAGCCATCAACTGAAATGGTGAACGGGTGGGTTTTGGAGAGTGTGGACTTTGAGCCAATTAGCATGATTTCTGTTTTATTTCCATTGAGTTTTAGAAGGTTGAGTGACATCCAGTTGCTGATAGCTTGAAGACAGGTGGTGAGGGCAGTTGGGGGAAGGGAGGTGTTTGGTTTTGTGGAGAGGTAAAGTTGTGTATCGTCGGCGTAGCAGTGAAAATTGATTCCAAAATGACGGAGAATATTGCCAAGAGGTTGAATATAGATGATAAAAAGCAGTGGCCCCAGCCACGATCCCTGAGGAACACCATGGGTGACTGTAGCAGTTGTGGATGTGACTTTATTTCCCTGGATGAACTGTTTTCTGTCGTGTAGATAGGACCTGAACCAAAGTAGTGCATTGTTGTTGATGCCGGTGGCAGATAGACGTTCCAGAAGAATTGGGTGGGAGATGGTGTCAAAGGCTGCTGTGAGGTCGAGGAGGATCACAGCAGCCTTTGTACAGCAAATTCTTGGAACTTGGTCAGGTCTGACCCTGTAAACATCTTTCTCAGGCATTAATTGACTTCTCCATTCATTTGGATGTCAGACATTAATAAAATCCAAAACCTGCAGTTACTTGAAATCTGAAATCTACGCAGAAAGTGTCGGAAATATGCAGCAGTTTTGATAAAGAATCTCTGATTGTTTGCATTCCAGAGATGTTGCCTAACCTGCTGAGCATTCACAGTAGTTCTTTTTATTATAGTTTTTATTTCCCTCAGGCTGTGTCTCTATTCTAAACAGTCAATATAGAGTACTTTATAACAATTTTTTTCACACCTATTATTTTTCTAAATTACAGAAGCATATCCGATGATCTGCATTGCAGTTTTGGAAAAGGTGACTTTAGAGATAATGGATGCTCTGGTTATCTTCCAAAATTGCACAGATTCTGGCGTTGTTTCTTTGAGGAGAGCAAATGCGGCCCCACTAGTTAAGAAAGGAGGATGTGAGAACAGATCAATCTGTTAGTCAAAGATCAGCAGTACGAAAAATGCTGGCATCTGTAATAAAACAATAAAGGAACACAGTGATATAATGTCTTGGAATCACAGAAGCATTCAACACAGAAGGGGGTCCTTCAGCCCATAATATTCACACTGACTATCAAGTACCCATCTGTACAAATACAGTTTGCCAGCATTTGGTCTGTAGGTTTCTATGCCATGATGATTTAAGTGCACACTTACATTCTTATTATATGTCAGAGTTATAGAATCATACAGCACAGAAACAGGCCCCTCGGCTGAAAATTTCCATGCCGACCAGGATCCCCCATCTAAGCTAGTCCCATTTGCCCACCTTTGGCCCATATCCCTCTGAACCTTTCCCATCGATGTACTTGCCCAGGTGCCTTTTAAATGCTGTTACAGTGTCTGCCACAATTACCTCCTCTGGTAGATCATTCTAAATATGTTGTGAGCTTATCTTTCATCTAGGCAATGTTTTCCAGATTCCACCACCTTGTAGACGTAAAGATTCTTCCTCCAAATTTCCTCCCCCTAAACCCTCTGGCCCTTACTTTTAAAACTATGCTTACAGTTTTAGACACCTCTGCAATGGGGAAATTTAGTTTAGTTTAGTTTAGAAATCACTAAAGCTTTACCTCACACAGACAAGAATTAGATTCCATCTGCCATTATTCTGTCCATCTTCCCAACTCATCCAAATATCTTCCTGTATTTAAAAAATTACACATAACAGCAATATAGCATCTATATTCACTTCAAAATTTGGAGATGCAACGTGGAAACAGGCCCTTCGGCTCACCAAGTCCATGCCGACCAGCGATCCCCACACACTAATGCTATCAGAATCAGAATCAGAATCAGAATCACACTTTATTTGCCAAGTATGTTTTGCAACATATGAGGAATTTCATTGGCCAGGTCAGTCATACAATTAAAAGCAACAGATCACTCAAAAAAACACATCTTAACATGAAAATCCACCACAGTGACTCCTACACATTCCTCACTGTGATGGAAAGCGAAATAAAGTTCAAGTCTCTTCCTTTTGTTCTTCCTCGATCGTGGGCCTCGAACCCTCGTTGACGGGACGATCTTGACTCCCGTAGCCGGCGGCGTTCGGGTGCTCTGCGTCGAGGCGATCCGCTCCCGCATCGGGGGGATGTCAGCCCCCCCGCGCCTGGCGATCGAACCTCGCGTCGGGGCTGGTCGAACCTTCCGCGATGTTGGAGCTTCCCGACTGCGAGCTCTTGATGTTAAAGTCCGCGGTGTGAGCTATCTCAGGCAAGGGATCAGCTCCGATGTTAAGTCCGCGCCCCGCAGTGGGGCTTACGACAGTCCGAGGAGGCTTCCAGCTCCATCGATGGTAGGCCGCAGAGTCCGGAGAATGTGATCTGAAAAATAATCACATCTCCGGGAAGGTAAGACCTTGAAAAAAACTGCGCCACCGTGCCGCCCACGTGGCAAATGTTTCCAGATTGATATTCTTTGCCTTTTATCAGGCAATCGTACCTTCCTTTACTGTGGCAATCACAACTACACACAATACTCAAGCTGTGGCCTACCCAGTGTTTTACCAAGTTATACCATATTTTTCCTTATATTCTGCATCCTGGTTAATGAACCTAAGTATCCGGAATCTCTTTTTCATCACCTTATCTGCCATCTTCAGGGATACTTGTACACCAATATCTTTATGCTCCACAATTTACTCTGACCTTACAATTCATTGTGTTTCTCCTGCCATTATTAGTCCTCAGAAAATTAGTCCTCGGAAGTCCTTTAGATATGTTAAGGGAAAAAGAGTAGCAAAGTCAAATGTGGGTCCCTTGAAGGCAGACACGGGTTAAATTATTATGGGGAACAAGGAAATGGCAGAAGAGTTGAACAGGTACTTCGGATCTGTCTTCACTAAGGAAGACACAAACAATCTCCCAGAAGTACTGGAGGACAGAGGATCTAAGGGGGTTGGGGAACTGAAAGAAATTTTCATTAGGTGAGAAATAGTATTGGGTAGGCTAATGGGACTGAAGGATGATAAATCCCCTGGGCCGGATGGTCTGCATCCCAGGGTCCTCAGGGAGGTGGCTCTAGAAATAGTGGACGTATTGGTGATCATTTTCCAATGTTCAATAGATTCAGGATCAGTTCCTGTGGATTGGAGGATAGCTAATGTTATCCCACTTTTCAAGAAAGGAGTGAGAGAGAAAACGGGGAATTACAGACCAGTTAGCCTAACTTCGGTGGTGGGATGCTGGAGTCAATTATTAAAGAGGTAATAATGGGGCATTTGGATAGCAGTAAAAGGATTAGTCCAAGTCAACGTGGATTTATGAAAGGAAAATCATGCTTGACTAATCTTCTGGAATTATTTGAGGATGTGACAAGTAAAATGGATGAAGGGGAGCCAGTGGATGTAATGTATCTAGACTTTCAGAAAGCCTTTGATAAGGTCCCGCACGGGATACTGGTGACTAAAATTAGAGTACATGGTATTGGGGTAGGGTGTTGACGGATAGAAAATTGGTTGGCAGACAGGAATCAAAGAGTAGGAGTGAACTGGTCCTTTTCAGATGGCAGGCAGTGGCAAGTGGAGTGCCGCAAGGCTCGTTGGGGCCGCAACTGTTTACCATATATATTAATGATTTGGAAGAGGGAATTAGGAGCAACACTAGCAAGTTTGGATATGGCACAAAGCTGGGTGGCAGTGTGAACTGTGAAGAGGATGTTAGGAGGTTGAAGGGGGACCTGGACAGGTTGAGTGGGTGGGCAGATGCCTGGCAGATGCAATATAATATAGATAAATGTGAGGTTATCCACTTTGGTGGCAAAAACAAGGGGGCAGATTATTATCTCAATGGAGTTAGGTTAGGTAAGGGGGAGGTGCAGCGAGACCTGGGTGTCCTTGTACACCGATCACTGAAAGTTGGCGTGCAGGTACAGCAGGCAGTGAAGAAAGCTAATGGAATGTTGGCCTTCATAACAAGAGGATTTCAGTATAGGTTTTCTGCAGTTGTATAGGGCTCTGGTAAGACCACATCTAGAGAATTATGTACAGTTTTGGTCTCCTAATTTGAGGAAGGACATCCTTGTGATTGAGGCAGTGCAGTGTAGGTTCACGAGATTGATCCCTGGGATGGCGGGACTGTCATATGAGGAAAGATTGAAAAAACTAGGCTTGTATTCACTGGAGTTTAGAAGGATGAGGGGATATCTTATAAAACCATATAAAATTATAAAAGGACTGGACAAGCTAGATGCAGGAAAAATATTCCCAATGTGGGACGAGTCCAGAACCAGGTGCCACAGTCTTATAATAAAGGGAGGCCATTTAAGACTGAGGTGGGAAAAAACTTTTTCACCCAGAGAGTTGTGAATTTGTGGAATTCCCTGCCACAGAGGGCAGTGGAGGCCAAATCACTGGATGGATTTAAGAGAGAGTTAGATATAGCTCTAGGGGCTAGTGGAATCAAGGTATATGGGGAGAAGGCAGGCACGGGTTATTGATAGTGGATGATCAGCCATGATCGCAATAAATGGCGGTGCTGGCTCGAAGGGCCAAAATGGCCTCCTCCTGCACCTACTTTCTATGTATCTATGTTTCTATGAAATTAATTACCTCACACAGACAAGAATTGAAGTCCATCTGCCATTATTCTGCCCAACTTCCCAACTCATCCAAATCTCTATTACCAAAAAGGAAGATCTTGACCGCTTTTGACTCACTGCGATGTGATTTCCTAGAGAACGCCGCCACTTACGGCCGTCATTTTTGGCCACCTCACTCAGAGCCCCCTCCATGGGACTGGACCAGAGGAATTTTCCCATCAATGAAAAATCAGAGAGATATTAATGTTTTAAAATTTTTGCCATTCTCTCTGCTGCCCCTGCTGGTGGGAGGGGGGAGGGACTATAGAAACATAGAAACATAGAAAGTAGGTGCGAGAGTAGACCACCAGGTCCGTCGAGCCCGCACCGCCATTCGCTCATGGCTGAACACTAAACAGACACACTTACCCACAAACAGTAGACACAAGACACAGAACACAAGACACTACCCTCCCCTTTATACCGCTATCACCCCTCTCCACCCCAAGAACCGCATGATCTCCTGGGGGAGGCAAAAAAACGGATAAAAACCCAGGTCCAATTCGGGGAAAAAATCCGGGAAATTCCTCTCCGACCCCAATCCAGGCGATCGACACTTGTCCAGGAGATCACTCAGGTCTTACTATACTAACCATACCTAGGTCCATATCCCTGCCCTCTCCCCGTAGCCCCTTATCCCCTTGGCAGCTAAAAAAACATCTATTTTAGACTTAAATATATTTAACGTTTCTGCTTCCACTGCTCCCTGGGGCAGTGAATTCCATAAATTAACCACCCTCTGGGTGAAGAAGTTCTTCCTCATCTCAGTTTTAAAAGAGCCCCCCCTTATTCTGCGACTATGTCCCCTAGTTCTAGTTTCCCCGATCATTGGGAACATCCTCGGTGCATCCACCCGATCAAGGCCCCTCACGATCTTATATGTTTCAATGAGATCGCCTCTCATTCTTCTAAACTCCAAAGAGTAGAGTTCCAGCCTACTTAATCTTTCCTCATATGTCAATCCCCTCATTGCAGGAATTAATCTTGTAAACCTTCGCTGCACTGCCTCCAGGGCTAGTACATCCTTTCTTAAGTATGGACCCCAGAACTGTACACAGTATTCCAAATGTGGTCTCACTAATACTGTGTACAGCTGCAGCAAGACCTCCGTGTTTTTATACTCAATCCCCCTAGCAATAAAGGCCAAAACTCCATTGGCCTTCCTGATTGCTTGCTGCACCTGCATACTAACTTTTAGTGATTCATGTACTAATACCCCTAGATCCCTTTGCGTTGCATTACAACGCAGCTCCTCCTCATTTAGAAAATAACTTGCCCTATCATTTTTTTTCCCAAAGTGAATGACTTCACATTTATTAGTATTAAATTTCATCTGCCAAGTTGTTGCCCACTCACCTAGCTTATCTATATCCTTTTGCAGACTCTTCCTATCCTCCTCATCCCCTACTTTTCCTCCCATTTTTGTATCGTCCGCAAATTTTGATATATTACACTTGGTTCCCTCCTCCAAATCATTTATATAAATTGTGAACAACTGGGGTCCCAGCACCGACCCTTGCGGAACCCCGCTAGTTACCGGTTGCCATCCCGAGTATGAACCATTTATCCCCACTCTCTGCTTCCTATTTGTTAGCCAATCCTCTACCCATGCTAATATATTACCCCCAATCCCATAATTTTTTATTTTTAGCAATAGTCTCTTATGTGGCACCTTGTCAAAAGCCTTTTGGAAGTCCAAGTATACCACATCCACCGGTTCCCCTTTATCCACCCGGGTTGTTACTTCCTCAAAGAATTCGAGCAGATTCGTTAAACAGGACTTCCCCTTCACAAAACCATGCTGGTTCTGTCCGATGAAGTCATGTTTATCCAAGTGCCCCGTTAGTGTTTCTTTAATAATTGTCTCTAACATTTTACCCACCACCGATGTTAGACTAACCGGTCTATAGTTACCCGCCTTCTGTTTACTTCCTTTTTTAAATATAGGTGTTACATTGGCCATTTTCCAATCCACTGGGACCGTTCCTGCCTCCAGGGAGTGTTGGAAAATTATCACCAATGCATCCACAATCCCCACCGCTATCTCCCTCAAGACCCTTGGATGTAATCCATCAGGCCCAGGGGATTTATCCTCCTTCAGTCTCATTAATTTCCCTAATACCACCTCCTTGGTGATCTTAATAGTATTTAGCTCCTCCATTCCTACCGCCCCCTGTTTATCCAGCGTTGGAATATTTTTTGTGTCTTCTATGGTGAAGACTGATACAAAATACTCGTTTAATGCCTTTGCCATTTCCATGTTCCCCACCAACAACTCTCCAGTCTCACCCTCCAATGGACCAACGTTCACCTTAGCCACCCTTTTTCTTTTTATATAGCTATAAAAACTCTTACTATTAGTTTTTATGTTGTTCGCTAAATTCCTTTCATAGTCTATTTTCCCCGTCTTAATTAATCTCTTAGTTATTTTTTGCTGACCTTTAAATGCTTCCCAATCCTCTGCCCTCCCACTATCTCTGGCTACCTTATATGCCCTTGCCTTCAGCCGAATACTATCCTTTATAGTTTTACTGAGCCATGGCTGACTGTTCTTACCCTTACCCCTTTTTTTCTTCATAGGAATAAATTTTTCTTGAAGGTTATACAGTAGATCCTTAAACGTACACCACTGCTCATGTACCGTCTTATTCTTGAGTCTGCTATCCCAGTCAACTTTGATCAGCTCAGTCCTCATACCTTCATAATCCCCCTTATTAAGACTAAGCACCCTAGCCTGAGTTTCAACCTGCTCCCCTTCTATTTGAATATGGAATTCGACCATATTGTGGTCACTTGTTCCCAACGAGTCCCTAACTATGACATTTTTAATTAATCCTGCTTCATTACACAGGACCAGATCCAAGATTGCCTCCCCCCTTGTCGGTTCTGCAACATACTGTTCTAGGAACCCGTCTCTAATACATTCTATAAACTCTTCCTCTAGTCTACCCTGCCCAGTTTGGTTTGCCCAATTAATATGAAAATTGAAGTCCCCCATGATTACAGCAGTTCCCTTTTTACATGCGTCAACTATTTGCAGATTTATGTTCTGACTAACAGCGTCACAGCTATTTGGAGGTCTATAAATTACACCCACTAGTGTTTTTTTTCCCCTTGTTATTCTCTATCTGTACCCAAGCTGTTTCACTATCCTGATCCTTCAACGCAATATCCTTCCTCTCTATTGCCGTTATTCCCTCCCTTATTAAAAGGGCCACCCCTCCTCCCTTTCTTTCCTGTCTATCTTTTCTAATTGTCGAGTACCCCTCTATATTTAACTCCCAGTCCTGATCCCCTTGCAGCCATGTCTCCGTAATGGCCACGATATCATAACTATATATACTTAATTGCACCGTTAATTCATTTATCTTATTTCGAATACTCCGTGCATTTAGATAAAGCACTTTCAGATGATTTTTACTACCCTTCCTTTCCGTTTTTGCCCCTTTTACATCTAGAGCTTTATCTTCACACATTCTGGATCCTCCTGTCACATTTTGATTTTCCGCTTCCCCACTGATACCCTGCTCTATTTCCTCTACCCCTGCCGTTATTACCCCCCTTGTTACCTCCCCCCCGCTACTTAGTTTAAAGACCTCTCTACTGCCTTAGTTATATGATTTGCCAGGACCCCAGTCCCAGCACCGTTCAGGTGAAGTCCGTCCTTACAGAACAGATCCCCCCTGTCCCAGTACTGGTGCCAGTGGCCCAAGAAACCAAACCCATTTTTCCCACACCAGTCTTTGAGCCATGCATTCAGCTTTTTAATTTTACGTACCCTCGCCGATTTGGCCCGTGGCTCAGGTAGCAATCCGGAGATCAGTACCCTCGAGGTTCTGCTTTTTAATTTATTCCCTAACTGCTCAAACTCCTTCAGCAGATCCTCCTTCCTCGTCCTTCCTATGTCATTGGTCCCCACATGGACCACGACCACTGGATCCTCCCCCTCCCTCTGCAAATTTCTCTCCAGCACCGCAGAGATATCCTTAACCCTAGCACCGGGTAGGCAACACAGCCTTCGGGACATGTTCTGCTGGCCGCAGAGAACCTTATCTACCCCCCGAATAATACTATCCCCTATCACAACGGCATTTCTTCTAACTCCCCCCTCTTGAATGGCCCCCTGATCCACGGTGCTGCAGCCAGGTTGCTCATCCCTCCCACAGCCCCTGATCCCATCCTCACATTGAGTAAGAGCCTCGGTCATGCTCGTCAGGGACAAGGGCTGTGGCTCCTGCCGCATCTCCTCCTGGTTCCCCCTACCTGCCTCGCTTATGGCCACACCTTCCTTTCCTTGCTCACTAACTACTGAATTAGTTAAACTGGTCGGTGTGACCATCCCCTGGCACAAAACATCCAGGTAATACTCCCCCTCCCTGATGTTCCGCAGCGTATGAAGTTGGGTCTCCAGCTCATCAATGCGGAGCTCGAGTTCCGCTAGCCTCAAACACTTACTGCAGCTGTAGGGATCATCTACATCAATGGTGTCGACAAATTCCCACATCTCACAGTATTGGCACATCTCCTGGCCGCCCATCTTGTTTGTGTAGAGCCCGGAAGTCTCTGCAAGATGGAGGAAGCGAGAGGGTCATGTCTTTCTGATCTCCGAATAACACTGAACACATGTCTACTCAACTGTGAGTGCCCTTAATGTGGTTTGAAAATGAAAATATGGTTGGTTTGAAGTAAAAAGGCACTGCAAATGGTTGTTTGGGGGGTTTGGGCTGAAGTAAAAAGACACTGCAAATGGTTGTTTGGGCTGAAGTAAAAAGGCACTGCAAATCGTTGTTTGGGGGGTTTGGGTTAAAGTAAAAAGGCACTGTAAAGGGTTGTTTGGGGGTTTTGGGTTGAAGTAAAAAGGCACTGCAAATGGTTGTTAAGGGGGTTTGTGTTGAAGTAAAAAGGCACTGCAAAGGATTGTTTGGGGGTTTTGGGTTGAAGTAAAAAGGCACTGCAAAGGATTGTTTGGGGGTTTTGGGTTGAAGTAAAAAGGCACTGCAAATGGTTGTTTGTCTAAACTTGGCAACTTCCTGTTTGCACTATATTGAATTTAGGTAAAATGCTACCACTTACGGCTGTGATTTTTACCATCTTACTCAGTCCCCCTTCACTCATCAGGTGCAGAGGATTCTTCCAATCAATGAAAAATAAAAGTGTTATTAGTGTTTAAAAAATGTTGAGAATCTCTCTCCTGTCAATCACGCCATGAATGCCACACCTTTTCTGGTAGGAAGTGGAGCGATTATAAAACCTGGAAGTGTGGATGTGGCTCAGTCTCTGCATGATGGGGGAGGGAGAGGTCACAACTCTGTCAGATCTGTGAATCAACTGAACACACTGAATGTTTATTGAACTGTGAGTGTGGTGTTTTGTGTGGTTTTATTGTGGTTTCACCCTGCTTGAAATGGTATGAAACTGCATTTGAATGTGGTGGCCTTGTACCCTGCATGAAATGGTATGAAACTGCATTTGAATGTGGTGTCGTTGCACCCTGCATGATATGGTATAAAACTGCATTTGAATTTAGTGGCCTTGCACCCCGCTTGAAGTGGTGTGAAACTGCACTTGAATTTGGTGGCCTTGCACCCTGCTTGAAGTGGTTGGAAACTGCACTTGAATTCGGTGTCCTTGCACCCTGCTTGAAGTGGTAGGAAACTGCACTTGAATTCTGTGGCCTTGCACCCTGCTTGAAGTGGTAGGAAACTGAACCTGAATTTGGTGGCCTTGCACCCTGCTTGAAGTGGTATGAAACTGCACTTGAATTTTGTGGCCTTGCGTCCTGCTCGAAGAGGTAAGAAACTGCACTTGAATTTGGTGGCCTTGCACCCTGCTTGAAATGGTAGGAAATTGATTTGAATTTGGTGGCCTTGCACTCTGCTTGAAATGGATTTTCAAGGAATAGCCATGAGTCAACTGCCAGCCCACCAGCCGTGAGTGAGCTGCCAGCACATCAGGCTTGAGGGACTGAGCTGCCTCCCCAAGAATCCATTTGGCCCACAATGTTCATACTAGCCCTCTGGAGACCAGTAGTCCTTGCAGCCAACAACACCCATACCAGCGCTCCAGAAAGCCCCCCCCCCCCCCCCCCCACTGGCCACCAATATTGGAATTGGTGGAGAGGTGGAATATTCAGCCCTCCCGTGTGAACATGGGACCCAACGGGTCCCACTTAGTCTAGTATCTACCTGTATTAAAAAAATAACACTTAACAGCAATGTCTGTGTCATATTTAATTATAGCTTATATATTCACTTCAAAATTACTAATATATGTAACAAAAGGTATGTATCATTAAATAGTCATTGGTTGCAGGTTTCTAATCACAAAAGTAACTCTCCACCATCATCCTCCACTTCCTTTTACCAAACAAATTTTGGATCCAATTTTCTAAATTTTCGTGAATCTCTAGCCAATCCAAATCTGATCAATCTCTTCCTGGACCTATTATGCCCTAATCCATACATCATTCTGGTAAACCTCAAACCTACACCCTTTCCAAGGCCTCCACATCCTTCCTGTAATGGGGCGATCAGAACTGTATGCTGTACTCCAAATGCAGCCTAATCAAAGTCCGATAAAACTGCATCATGACTTCCTCACTTAGATACTCAATGCCCCGACAAGTGAAGGCAAGCATACTGTGCTGGACCACTTTCTGTTTACAGGTATTAATGCCACCTGCTGGATGTTCAGGTTCCTACAGCTTTGAGTTACCTTTCCTGTTAGGCAGGAAGTTGTCATCAACCAGGAAGCCCAGCCCAGGGAGAGTACCGCATGGTGTAGACTGTAATTCCTGTGCGTAATTTACTGCCAGTCCACCGCACCAGTTTGTTAGACGCATTGTCTGTGAGTAATTATGTTTGTGTAACAGCATCTTTATACGTTATTGTGCAGGATTGCTATTATTAACACAGTTAAGAATGTTTCATGTGCCCTGGCTGTTTTCTTACATAACAGCACTGTATTTAGTGGTGGCATCATAGTTTATGTTTGTATACCAAGTGTATAACGTTACTAAATATGCGGTTTCCCTTTCTGCTTGTATGTTACAGTTTCACAGTTGAATACAGTAAAGAATCAACGACATCTCGTGTCTACGGGTCTTTATTGGATTAATTGTTTAACTTGCTAGATAGCTGGATAGGGACATTCAGCGAGTCCAGTATACATACCATACAGTATGCCTTCTTTACCACTCTATCAACTTGTGTTGCCACTTTCAGGGAGTTATGGACTTGGACCCAAAGATCCCTCTGTACATCAATGCTGTTTAGGGTCTTGCCATTAATTTTATAATTTCCCCATCTATTTGACTCCCTGGTACAGAAAGTTGTGCAGTGCTGGTTGAGGAAACAAATAAGATCTTTTGTGACTGCATTGAGTCGTTTGACTGGTCCATATTCAAGGACTCTGAGGCTAACCTAGATGAATGAATGAATAAGTTTATTGGCCAAGTATTCACATACCAGGAATTTGCCTTGGTGCTCCGCCCGCAAGTAACAACATAACATACAGTGACAGTTAGGAGTGACACATCAAACATTAAACATTAATAATAAAACATTATTGATTAAACATGTGAATTAAATAAAATACCAGAGCAAAAGGAGGCTACAGATTTTTGGTTATTGAATAGAGCTACAACTCGTGGAAAAAAGCTGTTTTTATATCTGGCTGTGGCCAGTTCGGAGTCGCCTTCCAGAGGGAAGTGATTCAAAGAGTTTGTGGCTGGGTGAGAGGGGTCAGAGATGATCTTACCCGCTCGCTTCCTGGCCCTTGCAGTGTACAGTTCGTTCATGGAGGGAATGTTGCAGCCAATAACCTTCTCAGCTGATTTGTTGCAGCCTCCGGATGTCGTGCTTGGTGGCTGAGCCAAACCAGACCATGATGGAGAAGGTGAGGACAGACTCTACGATGGCCGTATAGAATTGAACCATCATTGCCTGTGGTAGATTGTGCTTCCTCAGCTGCTGCAGGAAGTACATCCTCTGTTGTGCCTTTTTGACTGTGGAGTCAATGGTAGCCCCCCATTTAAGGTCCCTGGAGATGATTTTTCCCCAGGAACTTAAAAGACTCCACAGATGTGACTGTGATGTTGTTGATGGTGAGTGGGGTGAGGGGAGGGGGAGCTCTCCTAAAGTCTGCAACCAATTCCACTGTCTTAAGAGTATTGAGCTCCAGGTTGTTGCGATGATACCAGGACGCCAGCTGTGTCACTTCCTATCTGTAGGCAGATTCCTCCCCATCCTGGATCAGTCCAATCAGGGTTGTGTCGTCTGCAAACTTGAGAAGCTTGACAGAGCAGTCAGTGGAGGTGCAGTCATTGGTGTAGAGAGAGTAGAGGAGAGGGGTAGTACGCAGCCTTGCGGTGCTCCTATGCTGAGGGTCTGCGGGTCCGAGATGTGCTTTCCCAGCCTCACATGCAGCTTCCTGTCTGTCAGGAAGCTGGCGATCCACCGACAGATGGGTTCAGGCACAGAATATGCCAGTTCTGTCACAGATTTAATTAGTAAATGTGTAGAGGATTGTATACCAAAGACGATGATACATGTATTCTACAAATGTTTGAATTGTAAGGTCCACTCCCAGGTACAGTCCATGTTTACAGCATTCAAGTAATATGATCCTGAGCGGTACAAGAAATCTTTCTATAACCTTCGCAGAGCCATGTTGGAAGTGAAGAAGGAATTCCAGACCAAGCTGGAGTTCCATGGCATTGATATGGACATCTGCAGATTGTGGCAAGGCTTGCACATTATAATGGGCTACAGTGAAGCTGGGCAGTATCGATGGCAACGATGGATCCTTTTCTGATATCCTCAAGGCATTCTATGCCCGCTTTGGTTGGTGGAGGAATGTTACTGTGGAGGAATGTTTACTTTGGCAGATGTAAGATCAGCCTTCCTGAGAGTGAATCCGTGGAAAGCAACTAGCTTGGATGGAATCCCTGGCTGCATCCTCAGGACCAGCTGACATGGGTATTTACAGACATCTCAAACCTCTCACTACTCCATTTTTAGATCCCCACCTATTATAGACCCACAATTATACAGGTGCCAAAGAAAAGTAAGGTAGTCTGCCTAAATGATGACCGTCCTGTAACTGTGACCATCATGAAGTGCTTTGAGAGACTGGTGATGGATGGTGCATATTAACTCCAGCCTCCATGCCAGCCTTATCCACTTTAGTTTGCTGACCATCGCAACAGATCCAGAGTAGTCATCATCTCCTTGGCCCTAAATTAATCTCTGAAACACCTAGACAACAAGGACTCCTACTTTAGACTCCTATTTATCGAGAACAACAACATCATTCCGCCTTTAACACCGTAATTCCATCCAAAAATATCTCAAACTCCTGGAACTAAAAATCTCTCTGCCACTGGATTTTCAATGTTCTGACCCACAGACCACAATCAGTAAGGAAAGGTGACCACGCATCCTACATAATAATGCTTAGTGCCCATGTTCCGCAAAGATGCGTTCTCAGTTCCCTACACACTCTTTGTCCACTCCGACTGTGTGGCCAAATTTAGCTCTAACTCCATCTACAAGTTTGCAGTTGACACCACTATTGGGGCAAATTACAAACAATGGTAAAACAGAGTACAGGAAAAAGATAGAGAACTTAGTAACATGGTGTCAGGATAACAACCTCATGCTCAATGTTAGCAAGAAGAAGGAGGTAGGTACTGACTTCAGGAAACGTGGTAAAATATGTGCCCCAATCCGCATCAATGACGCTGAAGTGGAAATGGTTGAGAGCTTCAAGTTCCTTGCCGTTAATATTATCACCAATCTGCCATGTATCAAACACATTGAAGTGACAGCCAAGACGTCACACCATCGTCTCTACTTCCTGAGGAGACTGAGGAACTATGGCATGTCTCCAATGACTCTTACAAACTCTACAGATACACCAAAGAAAGCATACTGCCGGGTTGCATCACAGCTTGGTTTGGGAACAGCTCTTCCCTAGACCGCAAAAAATTGTAGAGTTGTTCAAGTAGCCCAGTCCATCACACAGACCAGACTTCCCACCATTGACTCCATCTATACTTCATGATGCCTCGGAAAAGCAGCCAACATTATCAAATACTTGTCCTACATTCCTTCTGCTCCCCACTCACAGTGGGCAGAAGATACGGAATCTTAAACCAGCTTCTTCTCCTCTGTTTCAGGCTTCTGAATGGTCTTTCAATAAGCTAGGATACTGTCTGATTCACCTCTATCCTTTAGCGGACATTGTACTTTTGTCTATGGAATTGGTGGTCTACAATGCTGAGAACTATATTTTGCTTTCAGTATCCTCCTGTTTGCTCCCACTCTTGAGTTGGTCTTGATGTATATTATTGTCTGTTCTGATTGAATAGCATGACAAACAGAACTTCTCACTGTACCTCGGTACATGTGACAATTATAAATCTAAATCTAAACCTAAACCAAAGGGCAACATCTCACATTCGGTTGGATTAAACACCTTCTGCCGTTTTTCCATCTCTTTCTATGGCTGATTAACAGTATATCCCATTGTATATTTTGACAGCTTTCCTCACAGTCCACGATCCCGGTAGTCTTGGTGTCATCTGCAAACTTAATAACCAGCCTATCTATGTCAATGTCCAAGTCATATATATACGTCACAAACAGCCAGGGCCTGACCACAGATCCCGGTGAAACCCCACTGGTCACACACCTCCAGCCTGAATATTGTCATTCAATCGCAACCTATTGTCTTCTACCAACAAGCCAGTTATGATTCCATACGACCAAGTCACTATTAATCCCATGCATCTTAATCTTCTGGATCGGCCTAGTCCCTAATTAACCCATTCTCTTCCAAATGGGAATAAATCCTATCCCGTAGAATTCTTTCCAATAATAGACAATAGACAATAGGTGCAGGAGTAGGCCATTCGGCCCTTCGAGCCAGCACTGCCATTCAATGTGATCGTGGCTGATCATCCACAATCAGTACCCCGTTCCTGCCTTCTCCCCATATCCCTTGATTCCGCTATCTTTAAGAGCTCTATCCAACTCTCTCTTGAAAGCATCCAGAGAACCAGCATCCACCGCCTTCTGAGGCAGAGAATTCCACAGACTCACAACTTTCTGTGTGAAAAAGTTTTTCCTCATCTCTGTTCTAAATTGCTTACCCCTTATTCTTAAACTGTGGCCCCTGGTTCTGTACTCCCGCAAAATCGGGAACATGTTTCCTGCCTCTAGCGTGTCCAAACCCTTAATAATTTTATATGTTTCAATAAGTTCCCCTCTCATCCTTCTAAATTCCAGAGTATACAAGCCCAGCCGCTCCATTCAATCAACATATATGACAGTAACGCCATCCCGGGAATTAACCTTGTGAACCTACGCTACACCCCTTCAATAGCAAGAATGTCCTTCCTCAAATTTGCAGACCAAAACTGTACACAATACTCCAGATATTCCCTTTCTAAATAAAGGAACAACATTAGCTGCTCTCTAGTCCTCCAGGACCGTGCCCATGGCTAGAGAAGACACAAAGATCTATGTCAAGGTTCTCTCAATTTCATCTTCTGCCTCTGTCAATATCTTGAAATAGATCTCATCAGGCCCTGGGGATTTATCCACGTTTATGCTCTTCATGAACCCCAATACCCCCTCCTTCTTAATGCCCCTCCCTATTAGTATTCTCAACACTGATCTCATTGTCCTCCATGTCCTTCTCCTTGATGAAAACGGATGCAAAGTACTAATTTAGTACCTTGCAAACATCCTGTTACACCAGCACAAATTCTCTCCTTTATCCTTGAACAGTCCTACCTTCTCCCTAATTAACCTCCTGTTTTTAATGCAGGTATGAAAATCCTTGAAATTTTCTTTAATCCGACCCACCAAAACCATTTTTGGCCCTTCTATTTGCCCGTTTGAGTTCTTGCTTTATATACCTCAAAGGCTCTCTCTGATATTGCTTGAGCACATTCATTGTCCACTCCCAGTTGATCTGTGAAAGTCGCCCCAGATTTGTGACAATGATTCTTTGCAGAGATATCTTTGTAGAATTCCAACTTGTTGAACTTGCAATAATAAGGTCATAAGTGATAGGAGCAGTATTAGGCCATTCAGCCCATCAAGTCTACTCCGCCATTCCATTGTGGCTGATCTATCTCTCCCTCCTAACCCCATTCTCCTGCCTTCTCCTCATGACCTTTGACACCTGTGAGTGCATCACGTGGGAGAGCAGATGTTCCCACAACTTTGAATCCCTTTGCAAGTCGCAACTTTTATCTCCGCTGCTGAAAATTCTCGATTTTTCACGTTAAAATCGGGTCTGGAGGTCGGGACCGATTCAAAAAACTTACCGGAGCCCCGGGACTTCGCGCTGATGACGTCATCAGTAAGCGCTGTGATTTAAACGGAGGATAAAGGTTTTTAAATGAAAAAAACGTCTCCAGCTCAGAGCCCTCAGAGAACAATCTCAAAACAACTGCTGAAAACACAGAAACCTGAAGAACAGACCTCTGAAGTGGATTTTGGAATGGCTACAAGATCCAAGACTGAGATGGCTACTAAGGAGAAAAATGAAATGGAGGAGATAAAGAACTCGGTTAGAGAACTGAGAAAGGATATTGAGGCTGGAAACTCAAAAATGATGGAAAATATTAATGTTAAATTAATGGAAAATATGTCGAACATCAATGCTGGTAATCAAAAAGTTATTGAGTGCATTGGCATTATACAAAAACGAATTGAGGATGTGAAAGAAGAGCTAACAGGGAGAATTAGTAAAGGGGAAGAAGAGTCTACGAGGAAGTTTGAGGCTGTGCATGTAATTGTTTCTTCACATGTAACTGCAATGAAAGACATGGAAACAGTTGTTGAACAAATGGCTGAAGATATGCAGGAAATGAAGCTAGAACTAGACAGCCTCAAGAGTCAACTGGCGAAAGTCTCGGATAAATGTCTTGATCTTGAAGCTCGCTCAAGACACCAAAATCTACGAATACTGGGAGTAACAGAGGGAGCAGAGGAGAACAATGCCCGTGAGTTCACTGCCAACTTAATCAAACATGTACTCAATTTACCTGTGGAACCGGAAATTGAAGTGGCACATCGAATACCCAGATTTAAGCCAAGATCACAAGCGGATCCAGCCCACCCACGACAGATCATAGTCAAACTTCGGGACATTTCAGCACTTGAAGAGCTGATGAAAAAATCAAATACGGAGTGAAGATGACGTTTGGAAACGACTCTATCAAACTCCTCCGGGATTATCCCTATGAGATCGTGCAAAAGAGAAGAAAGTTCTCACAGACAAGACAGATTCTCCACAGAGTTAAAGATGTCAGATGTGGCGTTTTTTATCCAGCTAGGATGCGCATTACTTTCAAGGGAAAAGAGAAAACTTTCACTAATTCGGACGCATCTTATAAATATGCCCAAGAGATTGTGGCAGAAACAGAAGATTAATCAAGGCAGCGGGATGGTATGGACAAATTCTTTCCTTTTATTACTTCACAGAGAACACCCAAAGATAAGGGAAGAAACACCATTTTCTAAAAGTTTAAAATGGAAGAGCATTTCCACGTGCGCTGGTCTAGACACCTTATCTCCTTTGGACGCTTTGGAATTCAACTCAAGGACATTCTTTGTTCAAAATGAAGGAAAGGCTGATAAACAACGCAGAGACGAACAGGAGAGCCGAATGTGGAAAACATCACAAGGACAAATGGCGGTTTAAGATCTTAAAATATCTTTACAAAATATAGAGAATTAACAATAATTAACAATACTAATATAGAAATAGAAATGGAAACTAACTTGAACTATATTATGGGCAAAATGTAATAATGTGTTAAAAAGACTGACTATCTTGTATATAGAGCGAGACAGTTAAGCAGGGATAAAGAAATAATAAATAACAAATTTTAGAACTAACGTAGATAATACTGAAAGTTTAAGTGCTATGTAGTTCGTGTGGGGAAGGGAGGAGACTCAGGCACCTGGCATAATTTCAGGAGCCTGATTCTGGTTAACCCTTTCAGCCAACAGCTTACTATTATCAAAGGTATAACTAATTATAAATAATTAGTAGATAAAAGTGTTAGATATATAAATTTCACAGTAGCTGAACACACGATCTGATAAGTCTGAATGAAATATATATATATAGTGTAATTGGGTGAAATATAACTGATTTTGAAATGGTACCGCCCTCCTAGGTTTAGAGTAATAAAGGGAGCGGAGCTAATTGTACAACATCAACATCGAAAGTCGAATAGATGTCGAATCCCACAGTCGGGTGGGACACTCACTACAGTGTCGAATAATCCAGACACTGTAATTTAACTTGTTCAAATTTTTTTTTAATCACAATATGTCACAACTATGTGTTTTTTTTTCAAGGACAATCACAAAAGGGATCTACCAACGAAGTCAGTAATATAAACGCCCCCCCAAATATCCAGAGTCCTGAGGTATGGATGCACCGTAATAAATAAGGGTATTAAAATCAGCGAAAATGCAAGACGATAAACAAAAGAAAATGGGAGGAATCACACTGTGTAGCTGGAATATAAGGGGTATTAATGAACCAATTAAAAGGGGCAAGATACTAGCTCAGTTGAAATCATACAACACGGACATTACTTTTCTACAAGAAATGCATCTTAAACATCAAGATCAGATGAGATTGAGGGCAAATTGGATAGGCCAAACATTTCACTCCTCGCATACTTCGAAATCCAGAGGCACCGCAATTATTATTCGCAAAGGAATACCATTTAAATCAAAGAACATTATATCAGATAAGGAAAGGAGATATCTTATAGTTACAGGAGAGATCCATGCTACGCCAATCACGTTGGTAAATATATATGCGCCCAATTTTGATAATCCTCAATTTTTCAATAAAATCCTGAATACAATCGCAGAATTTAACTACCAAAATGTTATAATTGGAGGAGACTTCAACTGTGTTTTAGACCCGTACTTAGATAAATCGATGCAAAAACAAAGAGGTAATATGAAATCTAAAACTAGTAAACTCTTAAATACATATATAAAGAATACAAATATAGCAGACGTTTGGAGGATCGCGAATCCGACTGGAAGGGAATACTCGTTTTATTCAATGGTACACAAAACATATTCACGTATAGATTATTTCCTAGTAGATACAAAACTAATCCCTTATACTATGAACCCTAACTATCGTTCTGGAGGTTTAACTCGCAAATTCTGAAAGACCCACAATGGAGTATATATCTAGAAAAACAGATGGACCTATTTTTTGAGACAAACGATACACCAGATATATCGCCCACTTTACTATGGGAATCCTTCAAAGCATTTATTAGTCATTATCTCGTATAAAGCTTTTCAAAATAAAAAGAATAAGAATGAACAAAGACAATTAGAAGAACAAATCAGACAACTAGATATAGATAATGCTAAAGATCCAACTATGGATAAACATAATAAAATTTTAATACTGAAATTTAAGCTAAATAAATTATTGTCAGAGAAAGTTATAAGACTATTCCAAATTACAAAACAAGAACATTTCGAATTTGGGGATAAACCCCATAAACTTTTGGCACACCAACTGAAAAAACGGGAAAAAGATCATGCAATTTTAAAGATTAAATCAGATAGAGGGGAATTATAGAGGGGGAAGGGGGAAACTGTTTAAAATCTCTTCCCTGTCCGGGAGACCCGACCTTTTCCCTGTCGGGTCTCCGTTGTCGTTAGGGCCTAGCACCGTGGAGCGGCCTCCAACCTGAATGACCCGGGGGCTCGGGAGACTGCGGAGCTGCGGACTACTCACCATCGTGGGGCTGACCGGCCTCGGAGCGTGGGGAGCGGTGGTGACTCGCTGCTGCGACTCGACTCCTGGGGCTCGGAGGCTCCAGTAATGCAGCCGCAGGTCCGGTGGACTGGGACATCGGGAGCTCGCGGGTCCGGGTGGAGAGACCGCTTCCCGGAGCTCCCGCAACGCGACTGCTCCAGCCCGTGTAGCGGGGTTGGAACGACCCGGAGCGGGGACGTACATCGCCCGGCACGGCTTCATGGCCATGGGACATTACAGCGCCCGCCGGGGGCTCCAACACTGTGACTTTTAGACCGGGAGCGGGGCCGTAAATCGCCCGGCACGGCCTAAAATGGCCGTGGGACTTATCATCGCCAGCCTGGGGCTTGGACATCGGGAGAGAAATGGAGAACAGGGGAGAGAAAAGACTTTGCCTTCCATCACAGTGGGTTCACTGTGATGGATGTTTGTGTGAATTAAATTGTGTGTATGTCTGTAGGAAATTGTCTTTCTTTGTATGGCTGTGGAAACGGAATTTCGTTTGAGCCTCACTGAGGCTCAAATGACAATAAATTGTATTGTATTGTATTGTATTGTATTGTATTGTACACTACTTAATGATATCAATAAAAGATTTGCTCAATTTTACCAGAATTTATACACATCCAAAACGTTAATAGACAATAATAAAGTTTCAGAATTTCTGGACAATTGTAACCTTCCAAAACTAGAACTGAAGGAACAAGAGGAACTGGGAGCACAAATTACATCTAAGGAAATAGAAGACACAATAAACACACTTAAGAATGGAAAAACACCAGGACCAGACGGATTCAGTAATGAATTTTATAAATGTTTTTACGACATAGTTACACCACGTTTACAGAAAATGTATACATACGCTTTTAAAGAACAAATCTTACCTGAAACACTAGCAGAATCAACGATCACATTAATACTTAAAAAAGATAAAGATATAGAAGAACCAGGCTCATATAGAGCTATTGCTTTGTTAAATACGGATCAAAAAATATTAGCGAAAACACTAGCTAGAAGACTAAGTAAATATGTTAGTAAATTAATAAACGAGAATCAAACGGGATTTCTACCTAAGAGACATTCATTTAATAACCTGAGACGTCTGCTTAACATAATGCTTTCACACAAACCTCAAGAACAAGAGTTATCTATCATTTCATTGGACGCAGAAAAAGCGTTTGATCAAGTAGAATGGGATTATATGATTAAAGTATTGCAAAAATTTCAAATGGGAGAGAACTTCATCGCATGGATAAAATTATTATATAACAAACCCACGGCTAGAATATTAACTAATAATATACTATCTACGAAATTCCAATTATCAAGGGGCAATAGACAAGGATGTTCATTATCACCGCTGTTATTTGCTCTGGTAATTGAACCTTAACTGAAAAAATCAGAACACACCCGGATATTTACGGTTATAATACAAAATATTCAAATAACATAATATCTTTATATGCAGACGATGTACTACTGTATATCACAAAACCCCAAATCAGTATACCAAACATATTAAATCTAATTGAGGACTTTGGATCTTTCTCAGGATACAGAATAAACTGGAACAAAAGTGAAATTATGTCGATAAAACCAAAAGACTCAACACATCTCTTGAAATTCCCCTTTAAAATAGCCACAGAAAAATTCAAATATTTGGGAATTGAAATTACTAGAAACTATCACGCTATGTTTAATGCCAATTATAGTCCCTTACTTAAGAAACTAAATAATCTAATCAAATTCTGGAAAACGCTCCCGATGTCTTTAATAGGTCGAATAAATACTATAAAAATGATCTTTTTACCACAAATCCTATATTTATTTCAATCAATACCTATATATCTTCCAAAAAAGTTTTTCAAAAAATTGGACTCAGACATCACAAATTTTATATGGAATTATAAATCCCACAGAATACAAAGAGCACACCTTAGCAAACCAAAAGAGATGGGTGGTCTAGCGCTCCCTAACTTTATGTACTATAATTGGGCAGTAAATATTAAAAATATGATTCACCTGCTGGACAACTCTGCCCAGCAGGTGGACTGGATTGTAATGGAGAGAGAGGACTGCTCTCCGTGTAATACAGGAGCGACTCTCCTCTCACCAATGAATCTGAATAACAAAAATTACAATAAAAATCCAATGATACATAGCACAATTAGAACTTGGAAGCAAATAAAACAGAATCTAAAATTAAGAAATCTATCTCTTTTAATGCCAATAGTCAATAATCCGTCGTTTAAACCTTCAATTATAGATAAATCATTTACACAATGGGAAAGAATGGAAATCAAAACGCTCGGAGACTTGTATGATTTGGGAAAATTATTATCATTTCAACAATTACAACTGAAATATAATTTGAAAAATAATCAATATTTTAAATATCTTCAAATCCGTGACTATCTGAAAAAATACACAAAAGACGTGTCTCAACGCGTCCAAGATATCCTGAAATCAGAGGGAGAGGAGCCTGAGGTCGTGGTACATATTAGTACCAATGACATAGGTAAAAAAAGGGAAGAGGTCCTGAAGGAAGGATTTAGGGAGTTGGGAGGAGAGTTAAGGAAAAGGACCAAAAAGGTAACAATCTCAGGATTACTGCCTGTGCCACGCGACAGTGAGAGTAGGAATGGAGCGAGGTGGAGGATAAATGCGTGGCTGAAAGACTGGTGCAGAGGGCAGGGATTCAAGTTTCTGGATCATTGGGACTTATTTTGGGGAAGGTGGGACCTGTACAGACAGGATGGGTTGCACTTGAACCCGAGGGGGACCAATATCCTGGCGGAGAAATTTGCAAAGGCTACTGGGGAGACTTTAAACTAGAATGGTTGGGGCGAGGGACTCAAATAGAGAAAGCTAGTAGACAGAATGGGAGACAGGAAGCAGAAAAGGGAAGCACTCGGACACAAGAGGAGAAAGAAGAAAAAGGAAATGAACAGAGAATAAGAGGCGGGGGGTTTCTTAAATGTGCATATTTTAATGCTAGGAGCATTGTAAGAAAGGTGGATGAGCTTAGGGTCTGGATAGACACCTGGAAGTATGATGTTGTGGCGATCAGTGAAACATGGTTGCAGGAGGGCTGTGATTGGAAACTAAATATTCCAGGATTTCGTTGCTTCAGGTGTGATAGAATTGGAGGGGCAAGAGGTGGAGGTGTTGCATTGCTTGTCAGGGAAGATATTACAGCAGTGCTTTGGCAGGATAGATTGGAGGGCTCATCTAGGGAGGCTATTTGGTTGGAACTGAGAAGTGGGAAAGGTGTAGCAACACTTATAGGGGTGTATTATAGACCGCCAAATGGGGATCGAGAATTGGAAGAGCAAATATGTAAGGAGATAGCAGATATTAGTAGTAAGCACAAGGTAGTGATTGTGGGAGATTTCAACTTTTCACACATAGACTGGGAAACACATTCTGTAAATGGGCTGGATGGTTTGGAGTTTGTAAAATGTGTGCAGGATAGTTTTTTGCAGCAATACATAGAGGTACCTACTAGAGGAAGGGCAGTGCTGGACCTCCTGTTAGGAAATGAGACGGGACAGGTGGCGGAGGTATGCGTTGGGGTGCACTTCGGTTCCAGTGATCACAATACCATTAGTTTCAATATAATTATAGAGAGGGTCAGAACTGGACCTAGGGTTGAGATTTTTGATTGGAGAAAGGCTAACTTCGATGAGATGCAAAATGATTTAAAAGGAGTGAACTGGGACATTTTGTTTTATGGGAAGGATGTAGAAGAGTAATGGAGGACATTTAAAGGGGAAATTTTAAGAGTACAGAATCTTTATGTTCCTGTTCGGTTGAAAGGAAACAGTAAAAATTGGAAAGAGCCCTGGTTTTCAAGGGAAATTGGACATCTTGTTCAGAAAAAGAGGGAGATCTACAATAATTATAGGCAGCATGAAGTAAATGAGGTGCTTGAGGTGTATAAGGAATGTAAAAAGAATCTTAAGAAAGAAATTAGAAAAGCTAAAAGAAGATATGAGGTTGCTTTGGCAAGTAAGGTGAAAGTAAATCCAAAGGGTTTCTACAGCTATATTAATAGCAAAAGGATAACGAGGGATAAAGTTGGTCCATTGGAGAGACAGAGTGGACAGCTATCTGCAGAGCCAAAAGAGATGGGGGAGATATTGAACAATTTATTTTCTTCGGTATTCACCAAGGAGAAGGATATTGAATTATGTGAGGTAAGGGAAACTAGTAGAGTAGCTATGGATACTATTTATTTATTTATTTATTTATTTATTTATTTATTCCGAACAAGTAAAGACATTAACGACATTAATATTAACAAAATCGAAATTATCAAACAATTGGACATTACAATCAATATTTACAAAGCAATGAGAAGAACAAAATCAAAGTTCCAATGTCCAACTCTGTGTCTGTACAAGCTCGAAAAGGAGTGAGAAGAAGAATAACTTATTAAATCTCACCCCTTTTCCCCAACACTTCTACCATATCTAAAAATCAATTCATTACTATTAATAATACTACCCTAGGCAATTTCCCGTAATACCTACAGACATATATATACATACAACTATTATGTACATACAAACTTCATAACTGAAGTACCCAAACATAAGTAAACAATAGTAAAGCAATAGATAAACACTAACCCCCACTTGTCAACCATCCCCTCCATCCCTGTACCCCTTGAGAATTATTTTTTTATATATCATTTTAAAATGATTCATGTTTGTGCATTGCTTCAATTCCCCGTTCAATTTATTCCACACTCCTACTCCACAAACCGAAATACAAAAGGTTTTTCTAGTCGTACGGACTTTTTGTTTCTTAAAGTTAAATATTCCTCTTAAATTGTAACCCCCCACACGCTCGTTAAATAATTTTTGAATGTTTCCAGGTAAATTTTTATTTTTGGCCCTAAACATTATCTGAGCTGTTTTGAATGTAACCAAATCTTCTAATTTAAATAATTTTGACTCTAAAAATAATGGAGTTTCAAAGTAAAAGAAGTACTGACACTTTTGAAAAATATAAAAGTGGATAAGTCTCCAGGTTCTGACAGGATATTCCCTAGGACATTGAGGGAAGTTAGTGTAGAAATAGCCGGGGCTATGACAGAAATATTTCAAATGTCATTAGAAACGGGAAAAGTCCCCGAGGATTGGCGTACTGCGCATGTTGTTCCATTGTTTAAAAAGGGTTCTAAGAGTAAACCTAGCAATTATAGACCTGTTAGTTTGACTTCAGTGGTGGGCAAATTAATGGAAAAGATACTTAGAGATAATATATATAAGCATCTGGATAAACAGAGTCTGATTAGGAACAGTCAACATGGATTTGTGCCTGGAAGGTCATGTTTGACTAATCTTCTTGAATTTTTTGAAGAGGTTACTAGGGAAATTGACGAGGGTAAAGCAGTGGATGTTGTCTATATGGACTTTAGTAAGGCCTTTGACAAGGTTCCTCATGGAAGGTTGGTTAAGAAGGTTCAACTGTTGGGTATAAATGCAGGAGTAGCAAGATGGATTCAACAGTGGCTGAATGGGAGACGCCAGAGGGTAATGGTGGATGTCTGTTTGTCGGGTTGGAGGCAGGTGATTAGTGGGGTGCCTCAGGGATCTGTGTTGGGTCCTTTGTTGTTTGTCATGTACATCAATGATCTGGATGAAGGTGTGGTAAATTGGATTAGTAAGTATGCAGATGATACCAAGATAGGGGGTGTTGTGGATAATGAAGAGGATTTCCAAAGTCTACAGAGTGATTTAGGCCATTTGGAAGAATGGGCTGAAAGATGGCAGATGGAGTTTAATACTGATAAATGTGAGGTGCTACACCTTGGCAGGACAAATCAAAATAGGACGTACATGGTAAATTGTAGGGAATTGAAGAATGCAGTTGAACAGAGGGATCTGGGAATAACCGTGCATAGTTCATTGAAGGTGGAATCTCATATAGATAGGGTGGTAAAGAAAGCTTTTGGTATGCTAGCCTTTATAAATCAGAGCATTGAGTATAGAAGCTGGGATGTAATGTTAAAATTGTACAAGGCATTGGTGAGACCAAATCTGGAGTATGGTGTACAATTTTCATCGCCCAATTATAGGAAGGATGTCAACAAAATAGAGAGAGTACAGAGGAGATTTACTAGAATTTTGCCTGGGTTTCAACAACTAAGTTACAGAGAAAGGTTGAATAAGTTAGGTCTTTATTCTCTGGAGCGCAGAAGGTTAAGGGGGGACTTGATAGAGGTCTTTAAAATGATGAGAGGGATAGACAGAGTTGATGTGGACAAGCTTTTCCCTTTGAGAATAGGGAAGATTCAAACAAGAGGACATGACTTCAGAATTAAGGGACAGAAGTTTAGGGGTAACATGAGGGGGAACTTCTTTACTCAGAGAGTGGTAGCGGTGTGGAATGAGCTTCCAGTGGAAGTGGTGGAGGCAGGTTCGTTGGTATCATTTAAAAATAAATTGGATAGGCATATGGATGAGAAGGGAATGGAGGGTTATGGTATGAGTGCAGGCAGGTGGGACTAAGGGAAAATAATTGTTCGGCACGGACTTGTAGGGCCGAGATGGCCTGTTTCCGTGCTGTAATCGTTATATGGTTATATGGTTATAACATGCCTCCAGACTTACTGGATGAAGCAATGAAGACAAAGGCTGAATCAGCAAATCTAATATCATACTTATACAACATTATTTTAAATATAGAAATACCTACAACTGATGGTATTAGAAGAGACTGGAAACAAGAACTAGCTATAAAAATTTCAAAAGAGAGCTGGGATAAACACTTACTATATGTGCATAAATGCTCGATCAACGTACGACATATTCTAATTCAATTCAAAACATTACATAGACTATATTATTCAAAAACCAAAATAAATAAACTTTTCCCCAATGTCTCACCCACTTGTGATAAATGTCAGTCTCAAGAAGCTACCATAGCGCACTCTTTTGTTTTTTGTATAAAAATCCAAAAATTCTGGAACGAAATATTTGAAATCTTCACAAAATTAATTAAAATAAAACTTGTACCAAAAGCAGAATGGATCATTTTTGGAATATCGGAAGGTAACCCCGAACTAAACGTGTTTCAAAAGAACTTACTTAATTACGGGCTAATAATGGGAAAAAAGCTTATACTCAAATTCTGGAAAAACGCTCCAATACCAACAATAAAAATGTGGATTTCAAACATGTTCGAAACATTACACCTGGAAGAGATGAGACTCCTCCTAGCAGGCAAAGCAGACCACTTCCAAAATACGTGGTCTGCATTTATGGAACTATTAGAAGCATAAGGTGCAATAGTAATTTAAAAAATAAATGGTACCAGGATCTGGTAACGGGGGGTAAAAAAACACGGTTGGTATATCCTTTTTTGCGGAGTTTTGTGTTATAATAGAGCGATTGTTTCTCCTTTTTTTTCTATCCTTTCGAGGGTCTATTTCCTTTCTTTACTTCTTTCTCTAACTTCTTTTCTAAGGGGCTTTCTTTTCCCAACACTTTCCTGCACCTTCACGACTCTTGCTCACTTTCCTTACTTCTTTTATTTCTACCTTTTTTAAAGCTCGATAAATGAAGTGGTACAACAAATGTAATAAGATATATGTGATGTGTATTACTGTAATTTACTGTACTTCTAATAAAAATAAATAAATAAATAAAATAAATTTTTTAAATGGTCTTTCAATAAGCTAGGATACTGTCTGATTCACCTCTATCCTTTAGCAGACATTGTACTTTTGTCTATGGAATTGGTGGTCTACAATGCTGAGAACTATATTTTGCTTTCAGTATCCTCCTGTTTGCTCCCACTCTTGAGTTGGTCTTGATGTATATTATTGTCTGTTCTGATTGAATAGCATGACAAACAGAACTTCTCACTGTACCTCGGTACATGTGACAATTATAAATCTAAATCTAAACCTAAACCAAAGGGCAACATCTCACATTCGGTTGGATTAAACACCTTCTGCCGTTTTTCCATCTCTTTCTATGGCTGATTAACAGTATATCCCATTGTATATTTTGACAGCTTTCCTCACAGTCCACGATCCCAGTAGTCTTGGTGTCATCTGCAAACTTAATAACCAGCCTATCTATGTCAATGTCCAAGTCATATATATACGTCACAAACAGCCAGGGCCCGACCACAGATCCCGGTGAAACCCCACTGGTCACACACCTCCAGCCTGAATATTGTCATTCAATCGCAACCTATTGTCTTCTACCAACAAGCCAGTTATGATTCCATAAGACCAAGTCACTATTAATCCCATGCATCTTAATCTTCTGGATCTGTCCCTAATTAACCCATTCTCTTCCAAATGGGAATAAATCCTATCCCGTAGAATTCTTTCCAATAATAGACAATAGACAATAGGTGCAGGAGTAGGCCATTCGGCCCTTCGAGCCAGCACTGCCATTCAATGTGATCGTGGCTGATCATCCACAATCAGTACCCCGTTCCTGCCTTCTCCCCATATCCCTTGACTCCGCTATCTTTAAGAGCTCTATCCAACTCTCTCTTGAAAGCATCCAGAGAACCAGCATCCACCGCCTTCTGAGGCAGAGAATTCCACAGACTCACAACTTTCTGTGTGAAAAAGTTTTTCCTCATCTCCGTTCTAAAAGGCTTACCCCTTATTCTTAAACTGTGGCCCCTGGTTCTGTACTCCCGCAAAATCGGGAACATGTTTCCTGCCTCTAGCGTGTCCAAACCCTTAATAATTTTATATGTTTCAATAAGTTAACCTCTCATCCTTCTAAATTCCAGAGTATACAAGCCCAGCCGCTCCATTCTATCAACATATGACAGTAACGCCATCCCGGGAATTAACCTTGTGAACCTACGGTACACCCCTTCAATAGCAAGAATGTCCATCCTCTAATTTGCAGACCAAAACTGCACACAATTTTCCAGATATTCCCTTTCTAAATAAAGGAACAACATTAGCTGCTCTCTAGTCCTCCAGGACCTTGCCCATGGCAAGAGAAGACACAAAGATCTATGTCAAGGTTCTCTCAATTTCATCTTCTGCCTCTGTCAATATCTTGGAATAGATCTCATCAGGCCCTAGGGATTTATCCACGTTTATGCTCTTCATGAACCCCAATACCCCCTCCTTCTTAATGCCCCTCCCTATTAGTATTCTCAACACTGATCTCATTGTCCTCCATGTCCTTCTCCTTGATGAAAACAGATGCAAAGTACTAATTTAGTACCTTGCAAACATCCTGTTACACCAGCACAAATTCTCTCCTTTATCCTTGAACAGTCCTACCTTCTCCCTAATTACCCTCCTGTTTTTAATGCAGGTATGAAAATCCTTGGAATTTTCTTTAATCCGACCCACCAAAACCATTTTTGGCCCTTCTATTTGCCCGCTTGAGTTCTTGCTTTATATTCCTCAAAGGCTCTCTCTGATATTGCTTGAGCGCATTCATTGTCCACTCCCAGTTGATCTGTGAAAGTCGTTCCAGATTTGTGACAATGATTCTTTGTAGAATTGCAACTTGTTGAACTTGCAATAATAAGGTCATAAGGTCATAAGTGATAGTAGTAGTATTAGGCCATTCGGCCCATCAAGTCTACTCCGCCATTCCATTGTGGCTGATCTATCTCTCCCTCCTAACTCCATTCTCCTGCCTTCTCCTCATGACCTTTGACACCTGTGAGTGCATCACGTGGGAGAGCAGATGTTCCCACAACTTTGAATCCCTAATCTACCAATCCACATCATAGATACATAGATACATAGAAAATAGGTGCAGGAGTAGGCCATTCGGCCCTTCGAGCCTGCACCGCCATTCAATATGATCATGGCTGATCATCCAACTCAGTATCCTGTACCTGCCTTCTCTCCATACCCCTTTAGCCACAAGGGCCACATCTAACTCCCTCTTAAATATAGCCAATGAACTGGCCTCAACTACCCTCTGTGGCAGAGAGTTCCAGAGATTCACCACTCTCTGTGTGAAAAAGTTTCTTCTCATCTCGGTCCTAAAGGATTTCCCCCTTATCCTTAAGCTGTGACCCCTTGTCCTGGACTTCCCCAACATCGGGAACAATCTTCCTGCATCTAGCCTGTCCAACCCCATAAGAATTTTGTACGTTTCTATAAGATCCCCTCTCAATCTCCTAAATTCTAGCGAGTATAAGCCAAGTCTATCCAGTCTTTCTTCATATGAAAGTCCTGACATCCCAGGAATCAGTCTGGTGAACCTTCTCTGCACTCCCTCTATGGCTATAATGTCCTTCCTCAGATTTGGAGACCAAAACTGTACGCAATACTCCAGGTGTGGTCTCACCAAGACCCTGTACAACTGCATTAGAACCTCCCTGCTCCTATACTCAAATCCTTTTGCTATGAAAGCTAACATACCATTCACCATGGGATATGGGAGTAAATAGGGATACTGGGAGGAAACCTAAGCAGTCACAATGAGAACATGAAAACTCCATGCAGACAGCATTCAAGATGAGATTTAAACATGCATCTTTGGCACTGCGAGGCAGATCTCTAATTTACTACTCTGCGACTGAGTAGATGTTATGAATTGATATTATACGGACGTAATATATAATACAGATCCAATTTACTTGTGACTGAAGTGGTAGGTATTGAGGTCACTGGCTAAACCTACAGGTGAGTGGGGTTATTGCGAGTGGCTAAACTAATATTGCCTTTTTTTGATTGTTTATTCATTCTTTGCCAGAAGCTCATCTTAATAAGTTTCACATTTAGCTTTCAATATCTCCTTCTTGAAGGTTCAAACGGTGTAGCTTTGATTCTGATTTTTAAAAAACCACAAAGTATTTTTGGTATTAAATTTTCCTGCCAACATTGCTTTTCTTATTAGCCCGCATAGTAATAACTTCACAACGATCAGGTTGTTTATTGATTCCAAAGTACTTTGACATTCTGAATACAAGGTAAAGTACCATCTAAACCAGGTTATTTTCTAACATTGCTCCTTATTTTAATTGTTTAGTGAACCAATGAATCAAGTGGCGTGTTTGCGATGCACTTCTGTTAACGTTGCTGTGGTTTTGCAGAATTTATTAGTGGATATTTTCTTTACAGGCTATTTTAACTTCAGATGGTTTGACATCACATTTATTACATAATGACTCTTCGAAATAAATGGCGACTGGCTTTGTGATATTGTCGTTGTATTAAATATTTATGTAAAGCGCTATCAAGAACACAATAGGCCAAATACTTTACTTGTGTTGTAAATCTCTCAAGGGAATCTAGTGAAGAGTAGAAAGATATTGACCTGAAATACTAAGTTTGTTTATTTCTTATAGATGCCCCGTGACCTGCTGAGTATTTTCAACATTTTCTGTTTTAACATTAATGTGTAGAATGAAGCCATTGTACATCATGCAGGTGCCTCATATTAATTGTAGCGGCAGATTTTCATATCTTTCGGGAAATTAACACCCTAGTCGCTAAAAGGATGAGCAGGGATAAGGGGAATATCTTCGATATGCATACAAGCTCATTTACAGAGACCTTAAGAGCTTCTTCACTGATAAGTCTTCAAAAACACAGTCCTTTGATTAATAAATGCTTTATTGTTGATAAAAAACAGTAAGATACAGCCTTCTTTACAGTTTCTTCCGACTCGTTGCTGCAATCTTCATCGAAATCCAGCTTATTACTTCAAACATTAAAAACTCCTCGTGTCTCCGTTACACTTCGCATGATCTCCTTTATGGCTCGCATGATCTCGCATAGCCCGCATGGTCGAAGGGTTAACCTTCTCCCTGGCTCGCTCCAAACTACACTAAAAACTAAACTACTGCACAAGCATCTTAGCTCCAAACACGCCCAGAAACACGTCATAAATCCCACCCACAATATAACGGGCAGTCTAAAATTTAAAGGCACATGCCATCAAATGGCCACTACTGTTAAGAACAATTATTTTTGCAGCAGCTTGTTAAGAAATTAATTGTGATGACGTGAATAATCATGAAATAGCGGTATATTTTAGTATATCAATGCAGCATAGTGGGACTCTGGAATAGATTATTTGAGTTCATATATTCCTCGATCTTCAAAAGTAATTTTCGCATTGACTGGTTCCTTAACTTGACATGAATAACAGGAAAATATTACAAATCCAAGCGATGGATACATAGTTCAATACCTGTACTAACATTGCAAATACAACTGTGGGAAACATGTTTTCTTTGTTCATCAGATTCGGAAGAACAGTTTGAACACGCAGTGCATCATATCGACTTGATTGTATTTTTTCCTTGGAGTACCACAGCAGAAGGAGTGGTGCCGACCTGTGACCTTTCGATCCTGCCCTTGGTTTCTCATGGACAAACATAAAGTAAAGCGACTGTGTCTTGATCAAATATTTGAAGGTTGGAAGCTACTCATCACAAATTTGCAATTACCAATTCACAAAAGTAATTTATTTGTTAAAGTAGAGTTTTTGTGGATCAGTAGTTATTTGGTATGGTTATAACGTTCTTGCGTCAAATAAGATAGGTAAAACACAAATAATAACAATAATTACAAATAATTACACAGTAGCCTTTTTTAATTCAAATAGTTTGAAATGAAGGTTCATTTGCCACAGTGGGCAAATACATCGTTGAACAATCAAATATCTCCAATATCATTTAGAAATGCTTATCTGTCTCAAACTCGTGAAACATCGGTTAACAATGGATCTAGATAATTTCTGTCAATAGAGGAGTTATCTTTCGAAAATAAAGGTTTTATAAATTTATATTACTAAAAGTAAGATCTTGACCGCTTTTGAATCACTGCGATGTGATTTCCGAGAGAACGCCGCCACTTACGGCCGTCATTTTTGGCCACCTCGCTCAGAGCCCCCCTCCGCCGGACTGGACCAGAGGATTTATCCCATCAATGGAAAATCAGAGAGATATTAATGTTTTTTTTTAAATTGCCATTCTCTGCTGCCCCTGCTGGTGGGAGGGGGGAGGGACTATCAACCCCGGAAGTGGTGTGCCTCACTCAGTCTCTGCAAGATGGACGAAGCGAGAGGATCATGTCTCTCTGAGCTATGAATAACATGTCTACTCAACTGTGAGTGCCCTTAATGTGGTTTGAAAATGAAAATATGGTTGGTTTGAGGTAAAAAGGCACTGCAAATGGTTGTTTGGGGGGTTTTGGGTTGAAGTAAAAAGGCACTGCAAATGGTTGTTTGGGGGTTTTCGGTTAGAAACATAGAAACATAGAAAATAGGTGCAGGAGTACGCCACTTGGCCCTTCGAGCCAGCACTGCCATTCATTGCGATCATGGCTGATCGTCCCCTATCAATAACCCATGCCTGCCTTCTCCCCATATCCCTTGACCCCACTAGCCCCTAGAGCTCTATCTAACTCTCTCTTAAATCCATCCAGTGATTTGGCCTCCACTGCTCTCTGTGGCAGGGAATTCCATAAATTCACAACTCTCTGGGTGAAAAAGTTTTTTCGCACCTCAGTCTTAAATGACCTCCCCTTTATTCTAAAACTGTGGCCCCTGGTTCTGGACTCATTGGGAACATTTTTCCTGCATCTAGCTTGTCCAGTCCTTTTATAATTTTATATGTTTCTATAAGATCCCCCTCATCCTTCTAAACTCCAGTGAATACAAGCGTAGTCTTTTCAATCTTTCCTCATATGACAGTTCCGCCATCCCAGGGATCAATCTCATGAACGTACGCTGCACTGCCTCGATCACAAGGGTGTCCTTCCTCAAATTAGGAGACCAAAACTGTACACAATACTCTAGATGTGGTCTCACCAGAGCCCTATACAACTGCAGAAAACCTCTCTCCTCCTATACTGAAATCCTCTTGTTATGAAGGCCAACATTCCATTAGCTTTCTTCACTGCGTGCTGTACCTGTAAGCCAACTTTCAGTGACCGGTGTACAAGAACGCCCAGGTCTCGCTGCACCTCCCCCTTACCTAACCGAACCCCATTGAGATAATAATCTGCCCCCTTGTTTTTGCCGCCAATGTGGATAACCTCACATTTATCTATATTATACTGCATCTGCCACGCATCTGCCCACTCACTCAACCTGTCCAGGTCACACTGCAACCTCCTAACATCCTCTTCACAGTTCACACTGCCACCCAGCTTTGTGTCATCAGCAAACTTGCTAGTGTTGCTCCTAATTCCCTCTTCCAAATCATTAATATATATGGTAAACAGTTGCGGCCCCAACACCGAGCCTTGCGGCACTCCACTCGCCACTGCCTGCCATTCTGAAAAGGACCCGTTCACTCCTACTCTTTGCTTCCGGTCTGCCAACCAGTTTTTATCCATGTCAACACCCTACCCCCACTACCATGCGCTCTAATTTTAGTCACCAGTCTCCCATGCGGGATCTTATCAAAGGCTTTCTGAAAGTCCACAGACACCCCTTCATCCATTTTACTTGTCACATCCTCAAAAAATTCCAGAAGATTAGTCAAGCATGATTTCCCTTTCAGAAATCCATGTTGACTTGGACTAATCCTTTTACTGCTATCCAAATGCCCCATTATTACCTCTTTAATAATTGACTCCAGCATCTTTCCCACCACCGAAGTCAGGCTAACTGGCCTGTAATTCCCCATTTTCTCTCTCGCTCCTTTCTTGAAAAGTGGGATAGCATTACCCCCAAAAATGAAAATTTCTATCTGTCAAGTCTTCTAATGTTTTGCAGTTTCCCCGCTTGAAAGGGATTTAATTTATCTACCCCGAAATGATGAACTGGATTCACTCAGACCAAACACTTCTTTTCCACCTTTTATTTTCTCCTTCTTTTATTTTGGCAGATTAGTTTTTATCAGTTTAGGTCTTTATCAGTTTTGGTCTTTAACAGTTTTGGTCTTTAACAGTTTTGGTCTTTAACAGTTTTGGTCTTTAACAGTTGAAAAACCCTGTCATCTTGGTTAACAAACACCGCCAGTATCAACACGTTAGCCAGACAAGTTTCTCAGCTATTCAAGGGTTAAACAGAGTCTCTGGGGCTGCAGTCTTCGACTCAGTCCATTTAGAGTTCAGTCCTTACCGGCTGCCAATCGGGTCTGTAGAAAATCAGTCCTGCTTGCCTTTTCTGGCTCTCGCGGCAGTCTTTTCGGACAGTCCTTTTGATTTACTTTCCAGTTCTGCTGCTCGCTAATCTCTTGTCTCTCCTTCACTGGCTTCTGGTGCTCTGTGCCCTTTTGACCCACAGGCAGAACTCGGCAGGCTGGGGTTCCGCCCACTTTAATCTGTCTCGTGATTTCAATTGTAGCATTTCTCTGCTCGCAAGTTTCTTGCATTTCAGTTTGACTTGACACCTCCCACTCGATCTTCCAATGGAACCACTTGGGAGATCGACGCTTTAAAGTCAAACTTTTAATGGGGTTTTGAACTTAGTCACCTGATGCATCTTTGTCTTGTTCTTCTACTGGAAGTAAGACAACCAGCCGCCTAACATCCCTGTGAACTATCGTGGCTTGGATCCTCTCCTTCCCCTGAGTGGAATGCCTTGCCCTTCCTTTCAAAGCTTTTGTCAGAGGAATGGAGTAGCTTGGAAAGACCCGTACATTAACGTCTCTCACGATGCCTTTGCGGTCTGGATTGGAGCTGACGACTCTGCCCAGCTTGAATTGCCCCCTCAGTGCATTTTGGTCACTTAACCAGACAATGTCTCCGGCAGTGACATTTCTCTGAGTGGTGTGCCACTTGCTCCTTATAAACAAGTTAGGACCAGCGAGTTGGCTCCAGCTCTTCCAAAACTTGTTCACCTCCGACTGCATTGCTCTAAGTCTTTTGTAGGGGTAGCTGGAAAAGTCAAAAGTCTTGATGTCTCCGCACTGAGATGCTCGGCCAAGCAGAAGAGTATTTGATGTGATGTACTGAACGCAGTCTTCTCGGCTTTGTATCCTGGCGTCGATTGGACGTTCATTTGACAGGTTGGCTGCTATGTAAAGAGCTGTCTGAAACTCACTATAACTGAGTGACGATTCTTTTCCAAAATTTTGGAGCGCTCTCTTCACAACACGCACAGCAGCTTCCGCAGCGCCATTTCTGTGTGGAGAATCAGCAGGATGGATTTTCCACATCCACTCTGTTCCATTTTTAGCTGCGTTCTCCTCCAAAGCTGCTCTGTCCAGGTTGTCCAAAAACCTATATAGTTCCTCTAAGACTGGTTTTGCGCCAATAAAATTAGTGCCTGGATCTGACCAGATCTTCTTGGGGTGCCCACGGATTGCTGTGAATCTTTGATAAGCCATCAGAAACCCTTCACTTGATAAGGTGTTGACTAACTCTGTGTGGATGGCTCTGCTGGCCATACAGCAGAAGACAACTCCCCAGACTTTGAGTTTTACCCTCTTCTTGACGTCATCGTGTACGTGGTAGGGTCCAAAGAGGTCTACTGTTGTAAACTCAAAAGGAGCAGCAGGTTCAGTTCTTTCAGGCGGCAGATCACTCATTACTTGTTGACATTTCTTTGCTTTTGCTTTCTTGCAGATTATGCAGTGATCAACGACTTTTTGAGCAATTCTCCTTCCTTTTATGACCCAAGCCTTTCTTCTCATTTTAAGCAAGGTCCCAGCCACTCCGTCATGACTCTCCCTGTGAGCCTCCCGAGCTAGCAGCATGGACACCCAGGCATCAACGGGTAGGATGGGAACAGCAATTTTATCCTCTTCAAAGCTCTGCACTCTGCCACCACAAACCATCAGCCCAGAATCTTGGTCTTTATAGGCTACCAGTCGATCTGTTGTGGTGCTTGGGAAAGTTGTGCCCAATTGCGCAGCACAAAAAATGTCTTTTAGAGCATTTTCTCGTTCTCTTACTGTAATGACTCCTGTCAAAGAGATGGCCTCCCACTTTGGATTGTTTAGAGCTTTGTTCTTGCCAAGAAACCTCTTCGCTGCTCTCCAAATCCATGCAACTGTCTTGATCAGTCGAGTTAGAATGCTGAACCGCTTGACATCAACAAGGTTCTGAATAGCTGACCCTGCAGGTGGTCTCTTTGGGCTTGTTGGTTCCGGTTCTTGGTTCTCTACTTTGGCCCTTGATAGTGCTGCAACAAAAGCTTTCTTCTGTAACTTGTTGATGTTCTCTCTGGCAGTGGCAGCCAGTTCTTTAGCTGATTTTATTGGCCACTCACTCACAGGCAAGACCAGGAACTTCGGTCCATTTTGCCACTCCGAATACTGATCAAGGTCTTGAGGGCTGGCACCTCTGGTGATTACATCAGCGATGTTTTGTGGGCCAGGAATCCACCGCCAGTCCTGAATGTTGGTGCTTGTTTGAATCTCTCCAATCCGATTGGCGAAGAATGTCTGAAATCCGTAGCTTTCTCGCTGTATTGCACCAAGGATTGTTTGGCTATCCACAAGATGATACCACTTCGCCACTTGAATTTGACTGTGTAGCTCAAAATACTTCTTTAAGCGTGAGGCGAACACTGCTCCGCACATCTCTGCTTTAACAGCGTCTCCTCTGTGGTCCAAGGGAGTTAACTTGGCCTTGGATTCCACAAGTCTGACAATTGGGCCATGGTCTGAATCCCATCTCAGGTACATCACTGCCCCGTAGGTGTGCTCACTTCCGTCAGAAAAGGTGATTCCCAAGGGTTCAGTTGCGGAGCAAGAGGGAGTCAGTGCCCTGACGAACTTGACTTTTCCAAGTTGTTCGTACTCTTCAAAGAGCTTAATTGCATCCTCCCTGAGTCCATTTGAGAGTGCCATGTCCCATGTGTCTCTGACCGAACAGCTTCCCTCTTTTGCTTCTTGGAAAGCTCTGCGTACTAGAATCGCTCCCTTTTGCTTGGGGGAGCCACTATGCCGATGGGGTCATATAGCCCTGCTACCTGGCTGAGAAGCTCTCTTCTTGTCAGGGGATTTGGCGTCTGAGTTTTGATTTGCTCTTGTAGAAGGCTTTGACCAAGCCGCATCTTTTTCTTTCTCTTGGAGAAATTGATTCCCACCATAACGTGGAGCATGTCCTCTTCTACAATGTAGCCCAGACCAAGTGCCTTATTATCATCATCATGCATTTGGTTTGGTAGGATCATGCTTTTTGTTTTGCTTTTCTTTAAAGCATCATTGTCCTCCTTCCTCCCACTTTGGCCAGACAGAACCCAAGGCTTGAGCTCAAACCCACCAGCTTTTAGGATTCGTTCCACATTTGCTGTGATGATTCTCAACTGGTCGAGGCTGTTGTGAGATGTGAGGATGTCGTCAACATAGCTGTCTTTCTGGAGTACTTGCTGCTCATCCTTGAGGTGGGTAAAAGAAGGAAGATTAGCAGTCTCACGCATTGCCAACTGTGCAATGCACCCCGCAGGTTTGTCTCCGATGTTCACTCTTGTGATAGCATACTCTCCCAGCTCCTCGTCCTCGGAATCTCGCCAGAGGAATCTGTGCAAGTGTACTTCACGGTCCTCCAACCAGACTGAGTTATACATCTTCTTTATGTCTCCCAGAGCAGCATAGATTCCGCCTCTGAATCTGAGGAGGACGGCGCGAATTTGGTTGAGGACGTCTGGACCTTTCATCAGCAAATCATTTAAGCTGACACCATTGCACTTTTGGCTGCTGTTCCACACTAATCTCACTGGGGTTGTGACAGAGTGGGGGTTTGGAGCAATAAGGTGACTCACATACCACACTGGTCCCTTCCAGTTTGCAATCATGTCTTCGGACAATTTGATTGCAGCCTTTCGGTCCACCATGTCGTGCACCTGAGCTGTGTAGGCACTTTTCCATTCAGGTTCTCTGGATAGCTGCCTCTCCGTCCTGAGAAATGTGGCTTCCACTGTCCTTTTATTATTTGGTAGAGAAGCTGGGTCTTCCAACCAAGGATAGCTAGCATGCCAATGTGGGTCTTTACTGTGACGGTCTCCTGTTACGTAGGTGAGGCCTTCCCTTACCACTTCGAGCTCTCTCTCTTCAGCAAGAGTCATTTCTTTTCCGCCTGGCTGGCAGTTTCCACAGCGGCAACCCCCGCACTTTGGCTCGCATGCTGCTCCAATGCTATCCCACTTCCACCAATCCAAGAAGTCCCGATTGGCGGTTGATGTACGTGACTTCTGAACTTTGACGGCGACCTGTCCGTTTGGTGAGAGTTCCTCAGGGACTGGGGCAGTGAGCTCCTCATACTTTAAAGCAGCTGCTCTCATTGATCTTGCGAAGTGTGTTTTGGACATGTGGGCTGACATGGTAAGCTTCTCAAATAGCTCAGGATGACAACCTCCAACAGTCTTTCCCAGTGGTCCATCCCACAGAATGAGATCTCCAACAGTTCTAATCCTCTGAGGCGCTAGCTGACCTTCTCTATGGCTTATGAGCAAATGTATCTCTTTTGGTCTCACAAGTTCCTCAAGTGGGACGTCTGGAAAGAACTTTTGCAGCTGCTGTGGTGTCACATGTTTGTGAACATCTGCAATGCTGTCCAATCCATAACAAACTAACTGGTGCGACTTGAGTGTGCCCTTGGGAGTCTTCACTCGGATCTTTAGAAGGTAGCGCATCGTCTCTACGTGGACCTTCATCCCCCCAACTCCATGGACGATAAGCGTGATGTCTTCACTCCTAAGGTTCAGTCTACTCGCAGCCTTGTGAGTTATGTAGTTGGTATCTGAAGCCAAGTCAATTAATGTCCCAACCTTTTGTCCAGCATTTGCTACGACCTCCAGAAGCATCAAAATCACTGGATGCTCTTGCAGTCCACCTTCCTTTAGGAGGCTTGGCTGATGCTTTGCAGTGTTGAAGGCTCTTGATGCAGTGTTCGAGAACACATCTCGGCATTGTTTTGCCAACTCTGGTGGAAGTTTGCTGAAAAACTCCTCTTGGTGCACTGTATATTTTTTCTTGCCTTTATCTTCCTCTGGACCAAATTTACTCCTTCTCTGATCCACACTGCTTTTCCTCATCTCATAATTGGGGCACAGATAAAAATGATGCTCAGGATTCTGTTCATCCTTGCAGATTTGATTTTTACACAGATATGCAGGTTTGCAGTATGAACCATCATCATGAACTTCAAGACACTTTTTGCATGCTCCCAACTTCTTTACTGCAGCTCTTTTCTCTGTCAGCTTTCGCCCTCGAAACTGCTTGCAGAAGTACAGCTTCCTTTTATGCTTTATGTCACCACAGACTACACAACTTGTGTGGTCATTTTCTGACTTGGCAGACTTGGTTCTGGCATGTCTTGGTTCAGTCCGAGTTTCCTTTCTACTCGGCTCCTCGTCCCTCAGTTGCTCGAGCTGTTCGTATATGCTCTCCTGCTCTTTGAGAAATGACAAGAGACTGTCAAACCGTTTCTCTGGTGCCACACCATTCCTCTTGTCAGCTACATAAACCAGCCATTCCTTCTTAAGGGTTTCTGGAAGCTTTGTTTCAATTGATTTTGTCATCAGTGGATTTTTAATAGCGCCTGTGTCTCCGAGATCGCTCAAGTCATTAAGCGCCTTTTCCACAGCTTGAATTAATTCCACTATTTTACGTGGCTGATGTCCTCTGACAGGTGGGATTCTCTGAAGCTCCTCCACTATCTCAATAGCAATAGCTGTTTGATTTCCAAACCGGTTCTCTAGGACACGAAAGATATCATCTGCAGTGTTATAACTTGTGAGGCGGAGGTCTCTTGTAATTTTGTCCTCCAGACTGTCCAGCAATTGAACCTTCTTCACCTCATTTGATCCAGTGGGTTCACCTTGCTTTTGCAGTGCTTCCCAATCCTTCCTCCATCTATAAAAGTCACGCTTGTTTCCAGTAAACTTAGGAAGGGCCGTGGGCCTCAGTCTGATGGCTGGTGAAGGATAATTGAAAGCTTTCGCCGCTTGTGCTAATCCTTCAGCGTCCTTCTTTATTTTTGCCTGTATGAAGTCAGCCTTCCTGGAAACCAGCTTGGGGACGAGAAGCTCGAGTGTTCTTAGGTGTTTCTGGAAGCTCTCTTGCTCATCCAGAGGGACCCAACGTTTCCACCGACTGTACGTCTCCTTTGCAGTCTGTACCAGTTTCTGCAGGTGGTTAAGCATGAATTCATATGCTTCTTGGTTGCTATTTGATGGTGCGGTGGCAGCAGCAAGTTCACATGCACCATCTGCTGTCTGTAGTGAGGTGGATAATTCAACATTTCCAAAGTTTGCCCATAGAGTGTCCTGGATGAGCCCTTTGACCTCTTTTAGTTTCGACTCACACTCCTTTGCAGTCTTTGCCAGGTCGGCATTTTGCTGCTCAGTTAACACAGTTTCTTCATCTGCGTCCAGCTCCGCCTCCAGCTCTGCAATGAGTCCAGCCTCCACATCGTCATTGGCTTCCATTACTTTTTCGGCCTCCTGCATGAGTTTGTTGAAATTGTTCCTGAGCTCCTCTTCAGACATTTCTTCATGGTTTCTAATGATGCTGTTCACAAGACGAGAGAATGCCCTTTTTGCTGTTGTCCTCTTCAGCTTGAGCCGCTCAGCTGACTTTCCAGCAACTTCATCAGCCATGATTTATCTTGACTTAACTGTCTTTTTTCCAGGTTTCCAGATATCCTGGCCCCGCCCGGTTTTTCACTGTTAAGTCTTCTACTGTTTCCAGATCTCCTGGTCACAGCGGTTTTTCACTGTCAAGTCTTCTAATGTTTTGCAGTTTCCCCGCTTGAAAGGGATTTAATTTATCTACCCCGAAATGATGAACTGGATTCACTCAGACCAAACACTTCTTTTCCACCTTTTATTTTCTCCTTCTTTTATTTTGGCAGATTAGTTTTTATCAGTTTAGGTCTTTATCAGTTTTGGTCTTTAACAGTTTTGGTCTTTAACAGTTTTGGTCTTTAACAGTTTTGGTCTTTAACAGTTGAAAAACCCTGTCATCTTGGTTAACAAACACCGCCAATATCAACACGTTAGCCAGACAAGTTTCTCAGCTATTCAAGGGTTAAACAGAGTCTCTGGGGCTGCAGTCTTCGACTCAGTCCATTTAGAGTTCAGTCCTTACCGACTGCCAATCGGGTCTATAGAAAATCAGTCCTGCTTGCCTTTTCTGGCTCTCGCGGCAGTCTTTTCGGACAGTCCTTTTGATTTACTTTCCAGTTCTGCTGCTCGCTAATCTCTTGTCTCTCCTTCACTGGCTTCTGGTGCTCTGTGCCCTTTTGACCCACAGGCAGAACTCGGCAGGCTGGGGTTCCGCCCACTTTAATCTGTCTCGTGATTTCAATTGTAGCATTTCTCTGCTCGCAAGTTTGTTGCATTTCAGTTTGACTTGACACTATCAGTTCCTCTACCCCCTTAGATCCTTTGTCCTCCAGTACATTTGGGAGATTGTTTGTGTCTCCGTTAGTGAAGACAGATCCGAAGTACCTATTCAACTATTCAACTGGCACTGCAGAGGGTTGTTTGGGGGTTTTGGGTTGAAATGAAAGGCACTGCAAATGGTTGTTTGTCTAAACTTGACAACTTCTTGTTTGCACTATATTGATTTTAGATAAAACACTACCACTTACGGCTGTGATTTTTGGCCATCTTACTCAGTCCCCCTCCGCTCATCATCTTCCCATCAATGAAAAATAAAAGTGTTATCAGTGTTTAAAAAATGTTGAGAATCTCTCACCTGTCAATCACGCCATGAAGGCCACACCTTTTCCGGTGGGAGGGGGAGGGATTATAAAACCCGGAAGTGTGAGTGTAGCTCAGTCTCTGCATGATGGGGGAGGGAGAGGTCACGACTCTGTCAGATCTGTGAATCAACTGAACACAGTGAACTGCCAGCCCACCAGCCGTAAGGGAGCTGCCAGCACATCAGGCTTGAGGGACTAAGCTGCCACCCCAAGAATCCATTTGGCCCACAATGTCCATACTAGCCCTCTGGAGACCAGTAGTCCCTGCAGCCAACAACACCCATACCAGCGCTCCAGAAATCACCCCCCCCACTGGCCACCAATATTGGAATTGGTGGAGAGGTGGAATATTGCACCGGGGGACCAGCCCTCCCTAGTATAGTCTAGTATAATTATAAATCCAAGTTCACAAAAAGCTCCATTCACTGATGAATGTGACTCTTATCATACTGCAAACAGACAACAGCAGAAGTCGGGATTGAACCTGAGACGCTGGATCAACTGCACTGTCTGCTGCATTACTGTGCTGCCCTTGATCTTGACACTGAACATGATATAAAGTTGTCATTCGAAAAAAAGAATTCTTGCTTGTACAGAAATGCTTGTTTGCTTTTGGTCATCAGCATACTTTGTATTTTAATTTCAAATTTTTTTCAGTATCACCCTTGAGAAATGTCTTTGAACATCTGGCAACGTTAACGGTGCTCTTTATACATATTATTGTTGCCTTCATGCTTTTTTTGTGGTCTAGTATCTCCAACTGTTATTTTAACATTAAGGTTAGCACATTTGTACCACAATGTTCTGCATTTACTGTGTAGTTTGAGGTTGATATATTTGGATACATCTTTTGTCAGTTCAGATTGTCACCTGGAGTTTTAGCACAGGGATAATAATCAGAGACCTTTGTCTATTTAGTTGTTGCACCAAACATGTCCTCTCCGGAGGAAGAATCTTCAGAAGCTGCAGTTCTAATCTTTGGACAACAGAGAGATCAGCAAATAACTCCATCGTTGTTTTGATTCTAGCTTGTTGGAACCAGACATTAATGTCATTTACTACAGTCTCCGTGATTAGATTTAATGGAATGCTTCAACAAAATGAGTGGCAATGTTCTACAATTTAATTTAAATTTAATTCTCTGCCATTGCATTAAATCAGAGGCTCTCTTCAAAATATCTGCTGCAGCAGGAAGCACAATGAATCTTGTACAATTAAAGTCTATTTTGAAGAAATCTACTTTCTTGATATTAATATATCATTTAGACACAATTTTGTCCTTTGTTCCTGCAGATTGATTTTATTGACCGATCAATGCAAAACATAGTGGAGCTCCATTAAATGTTCTCTCAAAATTGAAATCATTTTTATTCCAACAAATTTGGGAATAATTCCTATTGAACACATATAAACAAAGAAACATAGAAAACAGGTGCAGGAGTAGGCCATTCGGCCCTTCGAGCCTGCACCGCCATTCAATATGATCATGGCTGATCATCCAACTCATTATCCTGTACCTGCCTTCTCTCCATACCCCCTGATCCCTTTAGCCACAAGTGCCACATCTAACTCCCTCTTAAATATAGCCAATGAACTGGCCTCAAATACATTCTGTGGCAGAGAATTCCAGAGATTCACCACTCTCTGTATAAAAATGTTTTTCTCATCTCGGTCCTGTTTACTCCTACTCTTTGCTTCCTGTCTGCCAGCCAGTTCTCTATCCACATCAATACTGAACCCCCAATACCGTGTGCTTTAAGTTTGTATACTAATCTCTTATGTGGGACCTTGTCGAAAGCCTTCTGAAAGTCTTTTTAGGTTTATATTTTAGGTTTAGTTTTGAAGAAACATAGCATGTATTCTGTGGCAGCATGTAAGTCAGTGGATCAGGTCCGGTGGGAGATCTCTTGAAGGCAACTCTTGAAAGCAGACAAAAGGACCTGCTGTAGACTTTTCATGCCAATGAACTGGCCTCAACTACCTTCTGTGGCAGAGAATTCCACAGATTCACCACTCTCTGTGTGAAAAATGTTTTTCTCATCTCGGCCCTAAAAGACTTCCCCCTTATCCTTAAACTGTGACCCCTTGTTCTGGACTTCCCCAACATCGGGAACAATCTTCCTGCATCTAGCCTGTCCATCCCCTTAAGAATTTTGTAAGTTTCTATAAAATCCCCCCTCAATCTTCTAAATTCTAGCGAGTACAAGCCGAGTCTATCCAGTCTTTCTTCATATGAAAGTCCTGACATCCCAGGAATCAGTCTGGTGAATCTTCTCTGTACTCCCTCTATGGCAAGAATGTCTTTCCTCAGATTAGGAGACCAAAACCACAATACTCCAGGTGTGGTCTCACCAAGGCCCTGTACAACTGCAGTAGCACTTCCCTGCTCCTATACTCAAATCCTTTTGCTATGAATGCTAACATACCATTCGCTTTCTTCACTGCCTGCTGCACCTGCATGCATACTTTCAATGACTGGTGTACCATGACACCCAGGTCTCGTTGCATCTCCCCTTTTCCTAATCGGCCACCATTAAGATAATAGGATACTTTCCTGTTCTTGCCCCTAAAGTGGATAACCTCACATTTGTCCACATTATACTGCATCTGCCATGCATTTGCCCACTCACCCAACCTATCCAAGTCAACTTGCAGTCTCCTAGCATCCTCCTCACAGCTAACACTGCCCCCCAGCTTCGTGTCGTCCGCAAACTTGGAGATGTTGCATTCATTTCCCTCGTCCAAATCATTAACATATATTGTAAATAGCTGGGGTCCCAGTACTGAGCCTTGCGGTACCCCACTAGTCACTGCCTGCCATTCTGAAAAGGACCCGTTTACTCCTACTCTTTGCTTCCTGTCTGCCAGCCAGTTCTCTATCCACATCAATACTGAACCCCCAATACCGTGTGCTTTAAGTTTGTATACTAATCTCTTATGTGGGACCTTGGCGAAAGCCTTCTGAAAGTCCAGATATAACACATCCACTGGTTCTCCCTTATCCACTCTACTAGTTACATCCTCGAAAAATTCGTCAGACATGATTTACCTTTCATAAATTCATGCTGACTGTCCAATGATTTCACCACTTTCCAAATGTGCTGCTATCCCAACATTAATAACTGACCAGCATTTTCCCCACTACCGATGTTAGACTAACTGGTCTATAATTCCCCGTTTTCTCTCTCCCTCCCTTTTTAAAAAGTGGGGTTACATTAGCTACCCTCCAATCCTCAGGAACTACTCCAGAATCTAAGAGTTTTGAAAAATTATCACTGATGCATTCATTATTTCTGAGGCTACTTCCTTAAGTACTCTGGGATGCAGCCTATCTGGCCCTGGGGATTTATCGGCCTTTAATCCATTCAATTTACCTACCACCACTTCCCGACTAACCTGGATTTCACTCAGTTCCTCCATCTCATTTGACCTCCGGTCCCCTGCTATTTCCGGCAGATTATTTATGTCTTCCTTGGTGAAGACAGAACCAAAGTAGTTATTCAATTGGTCTGCCGATTGGTCTGATCATTGGTCTAGCATGTCCAAACCCTTAATAATCTTATATGTTTCAATAAGAACCCTCTCATCCTTCTAAATTCCAGAGTATCCGTGCTCAGCCACTCCATTCTCTCAGCATACGACAGTCCCACCATCCCAGGAATTAACCTTGTGAACCTACGCTGCACTCCCTCTATTGCATGAATGTCCTTCCTCAACTTTGGAGACCAAAACTGCACACATAACGCCAGATGCGGTCTCACTAAGGCCCTGTACAACTGCAGGAGGGCCTGTTTGCTCCTATACTCAACTCTTCTTGTTATGAAGGCCAACATGCTATTCGCTTTCTTCACTGCCTGCTGTACCTGCATGCTTACTTTCAGTGACTGATGAACAAGGACCCCCAGATCCCGTTGTACTTTCCCATTTCCCAACTTGACACCATTTAGATAATAATCTGCCTTCCTGTTTTTGCTACCAAAGTGGATAACCTCACATTTATCCACATTAAACTGCATCTGCCCACTCACGCAACCTGTCCAAGTCACCCTGCATTCTCATAGCATCCTCCTCACAGTTCACATCGCCACCCAGCTTTGTGTCATCTGCAAATTTGCTAATGTCACTTTGAATCCCTTAATCTAAATCATGGAATTGAGGACCAGAGGACATATGTTTAAGGTGAAGGGGAAAAGATTCAATAGGCATCTGAGGGGTAACCTTTTCACACAAAGAGTGGAGGGTGTATCGGACGAGCTGCCAGAGGAGGTAGTTAAGGCAGGGAAATATTATAGGACATACTATTGTGGGACAGTCTTTGATTATGTTGGCTGCTTTTCTGAAGCAACGTGAAGTGTAGATGGAGGAAGTGGTGGAAAGTCTGGTCTGTGTGATGGACTGGGCTACAACTCTGCAATTTCTTATGGTCTTCGGCAGAACCATTCCCAAACCAAGCTGTGATGCAACCTGACAGTATCCCATATATGGTGCATCTGTAGAAGTTGAGTATAGAAGCTGGGATGTAATGTTAAAATTGTACAAGGCATTGGTGAGACCAAATCTGGAGTATGGTGTACAATTTTGGTCGCCCAATTATAGGAAGGATGTCAACAAAATAGAGAGAGTACAGAGGAGATTTACTAGAATGTTGCCTGGGTTTCAACAACTAAGTTACAGAGAAAGGTTGAATAAGTTAGGTCTTTATTCTCTGGAGCGCAGTCCAGAGGTTAAGGGGGGAGGTTAAGGGGGGGCTTGATAGAGGTCTTTAAAATGATGAGAGGGATAGACAGAGTTGATGTGGACAAGCTTTTCCCTTTGAGAATAGGGAAGATTCAACAAGAGGACATGACTTCAGAATTAAGGGACAGAAGTTTAGGGGTAACATGAGGGGGAACTTCTTTACTCAGAGAGTGGTAGCGGTGTGGAATGAGCTTCCAGTGGAAGTGGTGGAGGCAGGTTTGATGGTATCATTTAAATATAAATTGGATAGGCATATGGATGAGAAGGGAATGGAGGGTTATGGTATGAGTGCAGGCAGGTGGGACTAAGGGAAAATAATTGTTCGGCACGGACTTGTAGGGCCGAGATGGCCTGTTTCCGTGCTGTAATTGTTATATGGTTATAATGTTTAAGAAGCAGTTAGACAGATACTGTACAGGGATAGGACAGGTTTAGAGGGATACTAGACTAAGTGGGACCCATTGGGTCCCATCTTCACAGGGGAGGGCTGTTTCCCAAATGCAATATTCCACCTCTCCCCAATTCCAATGTTTGTGGCCAGTAGAGGGGAGGGGGGGGGGGGGGCTTTCTAGAGCACTAGTATGGGTTTGTGGGCTGAAGGGGCTGATTTCCAGAGGGCTAGTATGGACATTGTGGGCAGAATGAATTCTTGGGCTGGCAGCTCAATCACTCAGGCCTGGTGGGCTGGCAGCTCAGTCACTCAAGCCTGGTGGGCTGGCAGCTCAATCACTCAGGCCTGGTCGGCAGGCAGCTCAGTCATGGCTATTCCTTGAAATTCCATTTCAAGCAGAGTGCAGGCCACCAAATTCAATTTCATAGCATTTGTATGGTATAGCATATGTATACCATTTGTATAGCATACCATATGGATATATGGTAGCTTTTTTTCTAAAATCAATATACAGCACAGACAGGAAGTGGTCAACATGAGACTTTTAGTTATATAGCTAGATAGATGGGCCAAACGCAGGCAGGTGGAACTAGTGGAGCTGGGAGATGTGTGGGCAAGTTGGGCCGAAGGGCCTGTTTTCTTCGCTGTATGACTCTATGACCCTCTCTAAGAGTCATGGTGTTTTTCTTTGACATTTAATGTCATTACATTGTCAAATCCTTCACTATTAATGTCTGCATTTTAGTTTTTAGTTTTAGAGATACAGCACAGAAACAGGCCCTTCGGCCCACGGAGTCCGCACCGACCAGCGATCCCTGCACATTAACACAATCCGACACACACTAGAGACAATTTACAATTTTACCAAGCCAATTTACCTACAAACCTGTACGTCTTTAGATTGTGGGAGGAAACCGAAGATCTCGGAGAAAACCCATGCAGGTCACGGGGAGAACGTACAAACGCCATACACACAGCACCTGTAGTCAGGATCGAACCCGAGTCTCCGGTGCTGAAAGTGCTGTAAGGCAGCAACTCTACCGCTGTGCCACCGTTGGTGAAAGCGAGGGTCAACATGGAAGAAAAACTGAACTGGACCAACCATATAAATTCTCTGGGTACACGAACATCAGAACTTTTATATTCTGCAGCTAATGATGATCCTTCTAACTTCTTAAAGACACTGCATGCCAAGAGTTTGACATCCATATGCTGGGATCAGTTTAGTGCCGATTCAAAATCTTGTTGTCGTCAGGACAAAGAGGGCTGCTTGACCTATCAACCTATTTACCAACCAGAATATATTCTCTTCTATGTCACTGGCACATCAGACTCAACAAAATAAATGGCCCAATTTATCCAGGCCGCTATGATAATATCTACCAAAATGAACACCAATATTGAAGGACAGTATTAGTAGGCATGTGAGAACACGAACATCTGCAAATTCCCCTGAAACCTGAACACTGCCCTAACTTGGAACGATATGATTGAATTTTTGTTGCTGCTGAATCACAATCCTGGAAAACGAAATTGCTGAAGAAGACCCTGAGCGAATCTTAACCACAGAGTATTTTTGCTGTTCTGATCGCCACACTCTAGAAAGGATATAGATACAAGAGATTGCAGATGGAGGAATCTCCACACAAAAAAACAAAGTGTGGAAGTGACTCAGTAGGCCAGGCAGCATCTCTGGAGTGAAATGGACAGACTGAATTCTTCATCATTCTGATGGACTAGAAAGGAGAAAGCTGGAAAAGAGATAGGGGCGAAGCAGGGTACCCACCCAAGATGTCGTCTGTCAATTTCCCTCCATAGATGCTGTTTGGCAAATTGAGTTCCTCCAGCACTTTGTTATTTGCTCTCGGAAAGATGTGACTGTTTTGGAGAGAGTGCAGGGGAGATTCACTCGGATGCTGCATGGATTTGAGAACTTTAGTTGTGGGGAGAAATTGCATGGGCTGGGTTTGTTTTACCTGCAGCAAAAGAAGTAAAGGGTGAACTGAGAGATTAATACTGTCACACTTGCCACGCCTCCAGACACTTGACTCTTTCCACACCCCTCCCATCCCCTGAGCTATTAGGAGTTACACCTGCATTTAATTTGCTCCTCTAGTCTATCACTTGGTATAAATACCTGAGATTATCACCAATTGAGTGCTGACTAACCAGTTCTGCATTCTATTAGTTTGATAGCAGTTCTGTGTTCTGTTGGTTCCAGGTCCATATCTTTTGGTTCTATTTGCGTTTGGATTTTGGGTTTTCTTCAGTACTTCTTTCTTGGTGAGTCTGCATTCAAGTCCTTTCCATTTCTCAGCCCTCTGATAAATATAAAATTATACAAGGCATAGTTAGGATAGATATTCAGAAGCCCTTCAGATTCAGAGGCCCTATTAGAAGGGCAATCAAAAAGAAGATTTACTGTGGATAAATGTGAGATTGTATGTCGATAAATGTGAGGTTATCTACTTTGGTGGCAAGAACACGAAGGCAGATTATTATCTGAATGCTGTCAGATTAGGAAAAGGGGAGGTGCAATGAGACCTGGGTGTACATCAGTCACTGAAAGTAAGCATGCAGGTACAGCCATCAGTGAAGAAAGCCAATGGTATGTTGGCTTTCAATTTGAGTTTAGGAGCAAGGAGGTCCTACTGCAGTTCTACAGGGCCCTGGTGAGACCGTACCTAGGGGTATTGTGTGCAATTTTGGTCTCCTAATTTGAGGAAGGACATTATTGCTATTGAGGGAGTGCAGTTTAGGTTCACCAGGTTAATTCCCGGGATGGAGGGACTGACGTATAATGAAATAATGGGTCGACTGAGCTTGTATTCGCTGGAATTTAGGATGAGAGGGAATTTTATATAAAAACGTATAAAATTCTTAAAGGATTGGACAGGGTAGATGCAGGAAAAATGTTCCCGATATTTGGGGAGTCCAGAATGAGGGGTCACAGTTTAAGAATAAGGGGCAGGCTATTTAAGACTGAGATGAGGAAAAACTTTTTCACCCAGAGTTGTGAATCTGTGGAATTCTCTGCCACAGAAGGCAATGGGGGCCAATTCACAATGTTTTCAAGAGGGAGTTAGATTTAGCCCTTGAGGCTAACGGAATCAGGGGATATGGAGGAAAAGCCAGAACGGGGTTCTGATTTTGGATGATCAGCCATGATCATATTGAATGGCGGTGCTGACTCGATGGGCCAAATGGCCTAATCCTGCACCTACTTTCTATGTTTCTAATAGGTTTAAACTGAGAAGAGTTTTAACATAGAAACGTAGAAAATAGGTGCAGGAGTAGGCCATTCAACCCTTCGAACCTGCACTGCCATTCAATATTATCATGGCTGATCATCCAACTCAGTATCCTGTACCTGCCTTCTCTCCATACCCCTGATCCCTTTAGCCACAAAGGCCACATCTAACTCCCTCTTAAATATATCCAATGAACTGGCCTCAACTACCTTCTGTGGCAGATAATTCCACAGATACTGTACATGGATAGGGAATAGAGTTTGGAATGGAGTGTGTTTGATATCTGAAACTCTCTTTGAGAAGAGATGATGGAGTCAGATACAGACACTACATTTGTGAGATTTAGACGGGTAAATCTCTAAATTATTTTTCTATTTACTCCTTAAATAGACAAGGAACAGAAGGATACAGACATAATGCAGGCAAATGGAATTTGCGTAGGTGTTGAAGATGGGTTAGCAAGGACGTGTGGGCCAAAGAGCCTATATCTATACTGTACAAACCTTTCTCTGTCCCTCTTGACATTCTGCATTCTCAAAAGCTGATGCCAGTAAATGATTGGTTTAGAAAACATTTAAAAGACGTCCATGTTCTTCGTTGCACGACTAAAGCAATATTTCACTATAACAGTGAAGATCCGTGACATTGTTTCATGCCAATAAATTAGTCTTTAGTTTTGGGGATAACAGTGATAGCAAAGGTCAAGTTCTTTTCCTCACTTTGACTCAAGGCCATTGTTGCAGCAGCAACATCAGCACCAGCTGAAGCCAACCAGGTTAATTCAAAGGAGACAAGAAGTGCTCTCAGAAACACATGCCCAATGTCCAATTTACCACCTACCTGTGACTAATAGGATTCTCGCCAGATTTTAAATTCATGGCAAATGACTCCCAGGAGGTTGTGAAGATGCCGGGCGATGGTGACGGAGCTTGCGGCCAGGTCCTGGGTCGAAGGAGGCCACGGCCGGAGCCTGTGTCGATGGAGCCCACGGACGGAACCTGCGGAGCGGTCAGGAATGGACTTGGCGGCGGTCGTCGAAGAGTTTGGTGCAGTGATCAACAAGGAGGTCGTTGCAGCAGTCATCGAAGGTGCTGGCGGTCGAGGATGGGCCACGCGGGCGATGCGCTGCCAAGAACAAAGGAGAACATGTCGGAGGGGGACTTCTTTATGAAGCGACTCTTTGCATACCCCTGGTATGCAAAACAAAGAATTTTGCTGTGACTTGTCACATGACAATAAAGCATGCATTCATTCATTAATTCATTCATGTAGTTGAATTTTTCAACATATCATTTCATTCATGATATGTGTTGTATCCGAGCTCTGAGCAGAGACACTCCCACTAATGCTCAAGTGATTGCTTCAGATCATCAATAGGTACTTGAGGTTAGTGGCTCAGCAGAGCAGTTTTGTGGTTTTGTCCCACCGGAATTAAGTATGCTTAAGAAGATCTTAAGAAGAGCTTAGGAAGGCAAATACAATGTTAGCATTTATTTCGAGGGAGCTATAATACAAATCAGGGATGTAATGCTGAGGCTTTAGAAGGCACTGGTCAGAATGCATTTGGAGTATTGTGAGCAGTTTTGGGCCCCATATCTGAGGAAGGATGTGCTGGCATTGGAGAGGGTCCAGGGGGGGTTTACGAGAATGATCCCAGGAATGACTGGGTTAACATATGATGAGCGTTTGAAGGCACTGGGCCTTTAATCACTGGAGTTTATAAGGATGAGGGGGTCCTTATTGAAACTTACCGAATAGTGAAAGGCCTGGATAGAGTGAATGCAGAGTGGATGTTTCCACTAGTGGGAGAGTCTAGGACCAGAGGCCATAGCCCAAAATAAAAGGACACCTTCACAAAGGAGATGAGGAGGAATTTCTTTAGTCAGAGGGTGGTAAAACTGTGGAATTCATTACCACAGGCGGCTGTGGAGGCCAAGCCAATTGATAATTTTAAGGTGAAGATTGACATTAATGATTAGTATGGGTGTCAGGGGTTATGGGGTGAAGGCAGGAGAATGGGGTTGAGAGAGAGATAGATATAACCATATAACCATATAACCATATAACAATTACAGCACGGAAACAGGCCATCTCGACCCCTCTAGTCCGTGCCGAACACATAATCTCCCCTAGTCCCATATACCTGCGCTCAGACCATAACCCTCCATTCCTTTCCCATCCATATAACTATCCAATTTATTTTTAAATGATAAAAACGAACCTGCCGCCACCACCTTCACTGGAAGCTCATTCCACACAGCTACCACTCTCTGAGTAAAGAAGTTCCCCCTCATGTTACCCCTAAACTTCAGTCCCTTAATTCTCAAGTCATGTCCCCTTGTTTGAATCTTCTCAGTGGGAAAAGCTTTTCCACGTCAACTCTGTCTATCCCTCTCATCATTTTAAAAACCTCTATCAAGTCCCCCCTTAACCTTCTGCGCTCCAAAGAATAAAGCCCTAACTTGTTCAACCTTTCTCTGTAACTTAGTTGCTGAAACCCAGGCAACATTCTAGTAAATCTCCTCTGTACTCTCTCTATTTTGTTGACATCCTTCCTATAATTAGGCGACCAAAATTGTACACCATACTCCAGAATTGGCCTCACCAATGCCTTGTACAATTTTAACATTACATCCCAACTTCTATACTCAATGCTCTGATTTATAAAGGCCAGCACACCAAAAGCTTTCTTTACCACCCTATCTACATGAGATTCCACTTTCATGGAACTGTGCAGTTATTCCCAGATCCCTCTGTTCACCTACATTCTTCAATTCCCTACCATTTACCATGTACGTCCTATTTTGATTTGTCCTGCCAAGATGTAGCACCTCACACTTATCAGCATTAAACTCCATCTGCCATCTTTCAGCCCACTCTTCCAACTGGCATAAATCTCTCTGTAGACTTTGAAACTCTACTTCATTACCCGCAACCCCACCTATCTTAGTATCATCTGCATACTTACTAATCCAATTTACCACACCATCGTCCAGATCATTGATGTACATGACAAACAACAGTGGACCCAACACAGATCCCTGTGGCACCCCACTCGTCACTGGCCTCCAACCTGACAAACAACCATCCACCATTACTCTCTGGCATCTCCCATTCAGCCACTGTTGAATCCATCTTGCTACTCCACCATTAATACCCAACCATTGAACCTTCTTAACCAACCTTCCATGAGGAACCTTGTCAAAGGCCTTACTGAAGTCCATATACACAACATCCACTGCTTTACCCTCATCAATTTCCCGAGTAACATCTTCAAAAAATTCAAGAAGATTAGTTAAACATGACCTTCCAGGCACAAACCCATGTTGACTGTTCCTAATCAGACCCTGTTTATCCAGATGCTTATATATATTATCTCTAAGTATTCTTTCCATTAATTTGCCCACCACTGACGTCAAACTAACAGGTCTATAATTGCTAGGTTTACTCTTAGACCCCTTTTTAAACAATGGAACAACATGCGCAGTACGCCAATCCTCCGGCACTATTCCCGTTTCTAATGACATTTGAAATATTTCTGCCATAGCCCCTGCTATTTCTACACTAACTTCCCTCAATGTCCTAGGGAATATCCTGTCCGGACCTGGAGACTTATCCACTTTTATATTTCTCAAAAGTGTCAGTACTTCCTCTTCTTTGATCCTCATAGTTTCCATAGCTACTCTACTTGTTTCCCTTACCTCACATAATTCAATATCCTTCTCCTTGGTGAATACCGAAAAAAAGAAACTGTTCAATATCTCCCCCATCTCTTTTGGCTCTGCAGATAGTTGGCCACTCTGACTCTCTAATGGACCAATTTTATCCCTCGTTATCCTTTTGCTATTAATATAGCGGTAGAAACCCTTCGGATTTACTTTTACCTTACTTGCCAAAGCAACCTCATATCTTCTTTTAGCTTTTCTAATTTCTTTCTTAAGGTTCTTTTTACATTCTTTATACTCCTCAAGCACCTCATTTACTCCATGCTGCCTATAACTATTGTAGATCTCCCTCTTTTTCCGAACCAAGTGTCCAATTTCCCTTGAAAACCATGGCTCTTTACAATTTTTACGATTTCCTTTCAACCGAACAGGGACATAAAGATTCTGTACTCTTAAAATTTCACCTTTAAATGTACGGATCAGCCATGATTGAATGGCAGAGTAGACTTGATGGGCCGAATGGCCTCATCCTGTTCCTAGAACCTATGAACTTATGAAGCTTCTTGAACCATGCAGACTTTGTCATGGGTCATACAGCACAGCCCACCAACTCCACGCCAAACCTATTGCCCATCTACACAACAGGAGATACCTGAATATTGCCTAGATTGGAGGACTGCTTACGACGAGAAATTGGATAGCCAATGTTTGTTTTTCTTGAAGGAGGCTGAGTGATAACCTGATAGAAATGTACAAGACTATGAGAAACGTAACTAAGATAGATTGTCAAAATCGTTCTCACATGATAGAGGTATCAAAAACAAGTGTGCATAGGTTTAAAGTGAGACAAAGGAGTTTTGAAGAAGATCTAAGAGGTAAATTGTCTTACATAGATAGCGGATGATATCTGAAACACATTGGCGGAGGAGGTGGTGGAATCTGATACAAGCACTGTATTTAAGAGGCAGGCATTTAAATAGGCAAATAATAAAAGAGTACAGATGAGATGTAAATGAGCAGAGGGATTGGCATCGGCGTTGTGAGCCAAAGAGCCTATTGTGTGACAATTCTAAGACTTTAGAACAGTCCTGAGGCATTGTGTAAGCATGGTAGTTACTGCTGTACAGTGCATCCGAAAAGAACTGCAAGTAATAGGTATGTTACAATACTTACCTTCAGCAGCGCTGCAGTTCTGCCACTGGCCGTGTGCGCGATTTTGGCGCCTTTGGGGGGGGGGGAGCGGGGTTAAAATGCATTTTTTTTCCCACCTTGTCCTGGATTATATATTGTTGGAGTGCAAGCTTTTGCTGAAGAATTGTTCCGACGACCGTTCTGTGTATTTTTTTTTAATCCCCCGACAAGTTCAGAGCTGGAGTAATTTTAAAATCAGCTTCTAAAGCCGTCAACGCCGACAACGGGGACGGATTTCAGGCATAGGACAGGTAAAGGAAAGCCGTTTATTTTATGTATAAAAGTGGTCCTTAAGATGCCTTTAATTCACATTTTATGTTGCGAAACGGTGATTTTTTCCCCATACAAACCGGCATAATTTTTCCTGCCGATATGGGGGTCTAAATCACCGCAAACCGCAACGTTCCAAATGATCGCGTTCCAGAAAAACCCACTCGCAAGATGATTTAAATGGCCATTAATTTACAGGTATTAAACATTATATTCCTTCCATTTGGCCTATAAATCCATGACAATGAGATTTAAAAATTATGTTATATTGTGATTTCTTGTGTGAATGTTATTTGGACACTTGGGCTATTTAAAAATGTTAATCTATTCTTAAGAAATTGATAGATGTTTAGATCTAGTAATTGAATTTTGTAATTAGCTACAACTGGGTAACTAACTAATTATATGCTTTAATTTCAAGTCATTTAAGTAAGATTGTTTCATTTGTTTCAGAATGCTTCAATCCATAATAACTGAAAATTTATTTCAGTACTCTTAATTTTTAAGGAAGTTATGGGCTTTTGACTGTCCTCGATCACAGCTTTTGAGTTAAGTCAATGGAAAAGCAATAGGGAACAAGATGCTAATTTCTGAGTATGAAAATTGCCATAACTTTTGTAATACTGAAGATATGAAAGTGAATTAGGTGACAAATTAAACTTCTTTTTATGCTTTATCTGATGGGATAAATTACAGACTTGATTTTTAAAATCTCAAAATTTTGTAACATTGCTACAAGTAATGCTTCTCGAACATGTTGTAGGCAAGTCGGGCTGAAGGGCCTGTTTCCCTCTATGACTAATGGATTTGTTTCCAAATGTGAATTTTTACCTTGCTTTACAATTAGTACATGACAATTGTTTTTGTTTAAATAACAACAGTGGCCACATTCTGAAAAACACTGATGAGAAATGTTTGCTTGTTGAGTGATAAAGTCGAGTCTTTTCTTTCTTTCCATTTTAATGCTATTATAAACTGTAGTACATAGAAAAGGGTGAATAATGAGAGGTGCCTTGTAATGATGCATGCATAGAATCGTTTGATTGTCGTGGAATTAAAAAATAAAATGCACTCTTTTGACAATTGATATTGATTACCTGTTTGCCTAGATTTACAAACACATTCCAGCGTAGATTTGTTTGATTAATGAATTAAGATTGGGGCACTTTTAGATTTACTATGGATTTTGCATAGGTTGTACAATGTACTTTGGCTTACACTGTTATGGTCTGGTTTCAGAGTAAATTGAGAATTTATTGTATTATTGTTCATATGTGGTCACCTCTGTCGGAAGGATGTAGTTTTGCTGGAGAGAATGCAGAGCAGATTCACCAGGGAGTTATCTGGTTGTGGGGAAAGATTAGATGGAATCAACATGTTTTCTATGGTGCGAATGAGCCTGAGGGGATAACTTAATAAAAGTAAAAATAATAAGAGATGTGGATAGGGTATAAGGTCAGAATCTTTTTCCAAAGGGAAGGGTATATTCAAAAAAGAGGGCACATATATGAGAAGAGTTTGAAGAGGAATTTGAGGGGAGGATTTTCACATAGTGAGTAATTAATACCTGGAACTTGTTGCCAAATGAATCACTTTGTTAAAGAGGCATTTAAAAAGGCACTTAAATTAACTACAGACTTGGCAAATGGATTAGTGTAGAAAAAGTCAGCATGAATGTTGCCTGATCTTTTGGCATTTCACACAGCTCTGGCAATAAATTTCACAACTTTTTACTTTGTTTTTTTTTCTCTCTCTCAATAACTTCCCAATCTGGTTATTGACCAGATGGCCATAATAGTTCATGGCATTTCTGATCCCATGCTATCGGGGATATTCCCTTTATTCTAGCTATCGCTCCCATCCCCCCCAGCAACTTCAAATTAACCTGGTTCCTCTCTTTTCTTGTTCTTTATAATGAATCTTTGACCTGAAACATTATTTTCTTGTCCATAGTACATGCTGACTTGCTGAGTGTTTGCTTCTTAATTTCATATTTCCACCATCTTGAGATTATTTTAAATTCTTCATTGATTGAGTTGTCTTGTCTGCTTTGTCTGTTTGGCTGCCTGGAATTTGTACTTTGTAGATGAAAAAAATACTGGCATTGAAAATTGTCCCAAAAGAAGACAGCCGCACCAAATTGGTCCACCAATCCAATTTTTAAGCTCAGCGTGCTTGTTGCTACCTTAGGAATAGTCAAGCAATGGTGATGAGGGAAGAGACATGGATATCTCAATGCTGGCAAAACTTTGCAGAGATCCTGGGATGAAGGTTGCTGGTCATTTGTGATCAGGTGTGTTGTAACTTACCAGAACCATACAGTCCAACGCTGTTGATATAACAGTTCTTCTTCAACACAAGCAAAAATACAGGGGAGAGTTGATGGTAGAACTTCCCAATTCAAAATACATTGAGTACCTTTTTGGTAGGAGGTTATTAGCAGGTGATGCAATACATTTTCAATGGAGTTATAGACTCAAAGAGTCATTGAGTCTTGATGGCCTATCTACACTAGTCCCACCTGCCTGCGGTTAGCCCATATCTTTCCCTATCCATGCACCTGTCCAAATATATTTTAAATGTTGTGATAGTACTGACCTCAACTACCTCCTCTGGCAGTCTGTTTAATATACCCACCACCCTTTGTGTGAAAAAGTTATTTCCTCTGGTTCTTGATTCCCCTACTCTGGGTAAAAGACTGTGTGCTTTTACCCTATCGATGAAGATGATGGTGATATTTGATTGTCACTTGTACCTAGGTGCAGTGAAATTCTTTGTTTATGCATACAAAGTACATGAAAGTCACCACAAAGTCACCAACAAAGTTACCAAAAAGTACTCATCCATTATTTGATTTCTCCTCTCCCCCCCCCCCCCAGGTCCCCCTTAATTCTCGGCAGCACCCCACATTGGGACCCTCCTTTGTTCTTGCGCCCCCCAAGCCAGGTCCCCCTTTGCCACCTGTCCACCTCGGCCCCACTCGCTCCGACCTTGCGGCTCGGCCGGACTCGCTATTTATTACCCTCATGATATTTTAGTTTAGAGATACACCATTGAAACAGGCCCTTCGGCCCACCGGGTCCGCACCGCACCGCCAGCAATGCCCGTACAATAATACTATTCTACACCCACTAGGGACAATTTTTCCATTTACCAAGCCAATTAACCTACACGTCTTTGGAGTGTGGGAGGAAACCGAAGATCTCGGAAAAAACCCACGCAGGTCACAGGGAGAACATACAAGCTCCGTACAGACAGCACCCGTAGTCGGGAACGAACTCGGGTCTCCGGCACTGTATTTAACAAAATTTTATACACCTCTACAAGATCACCCCTCATCCACCGCTCCAAGGAATAAAGCCAGTTCAACCTCTCCCGAGAGTTCAAGCTCTCAGGACCTGGCAATATCCTCATAAATCTTCTCTACAGACTTTCCAGCTTAAAAACATCTTTCCTATAACGGGATGAAAAGATGAACACAGTTCTCCAAGTGTGGATCCAGCAATGTCTTGTACAACTGTAACACAATATCTCAACTTGTATACTTAATGTATAGCTTCAATATTTTTATGTGAACATTGAATTTTACCTTTACAGTGAGAGTACATTATGACAATACTCGCAGACATATTTGTAGTGACAAGGTACTTCACATCTATATTCTAAAAGATTCTGAGGACAAACCCCAGACATTAAAAAAACAAAACATATAACCATATAACAATTACAGCACTGAAACAGGCCATCTCGACCCTTCTAGTCCGTGCCGAACACGTATTCTCCCCTAGTCCCATACACCTGCGTTCAGACCATAACCCTCCATTCCTTTCCCGTCCATATAACTATCCAATTTATTTTTAAATGATAAAAACGAACCTGCCTCCACCACCTTCACTGGAAGCTCATTCCACACAGCCACCACTTTCTGAGTAAAGAAGTTCCCCCTCATGTTACCCCTAAACTTCTGTCCCATAATTCTCAAGTCATGTCCCCTTGTTTGAATCTTCCCTACTCTCAGTGGGAAAAGCTTATTCACGTCAACTCGGTCTATCCCTCTCATCATTTTAAAGACCTCTATCAAGTCCCCCCCCCTTTACCTTCTGCGCTCCAAAGAATAAAGCCCTAACTTGTTCAACCTTTCTCTGTAACTTAGTTGCTGAAACCCAGGCAACATTCTAGTAAATCTCCTCTGTACTCTCTCTATTTTGTTGACATCCTTCCTATAATTAGGCGACCAAAATTGTACACCATACTCCAGAATTGGCCTCACCAATACCTTGTACAATTTTAACATTACATCCCAACTTTTATACTCAATGCTCTGATTTATAAAGGCCAGCACACCAAAAGCTTTCTTTACCACCCTATCTACATGAGATTCCACTTTCAGTGCACAGTTATTCCCAGATCCCTCTGTTCACCTGCATTCTTCAATTCCCTACCATTTACCATGTATGTCCTATTTTGATTTGTCCTGCCAAGATGTAGCACCTCACACTTATCAGCATTAAACTCCATCTGCCATCTTTCAGCCAACTCTTCCAACTGGCATAAATCTCTCTGTGGACTTTGAAAATCTACTTCATTATCCACAACCCCACCTATCTTAGTATCATCTGCATACTTACTAATCCAATTTACCACACCATCATCCAGATCATTTATGTACATAACAAACAACAGTGGACCCAACACAGATCCCTGTGGCACCCCACTAGTCACTGGCCTCCAACCTGACAAACAACCATCCACCATTACTCTCTGGCATTTCCCATTCAGCCACTGTTGAATCCATCTTGCTACTCCACCATTAATACCCTACCATTGAACCTTCTTAACCAACCTTCCGTGAGGAACATTGTCAAAGGCCTTACTGAAGTCCATATATACAACATCCACTGCTTTACCCTCATCAATTTCCCGAGTAACCTCTTCAAAAAAATTCAAGAAGATTAGTCAAACATGACGTTCCAGGCACAAATCCATGTTGACTGTTCCTAATCAGACCCTGTTTATCCAGATGCTTATATATATTATCTCTAAGTATCCTTTCCATTAATTTGCCCACCACTGACGTCAAACTAACAGGTCTATAATTGCTAGGTTTACTCTTAGACCCCTTTTTAAACAATGGAACAACATGTGCAGTACGCCAATCCTCCGGTACTATTCCCGTTTCTAATGACATTTGAAATATTTCTGTCATAGCCCCTGCTATTTCTACACTAACTTCCCTCAATGTCCTAGGGAATATCCTGTCTGGACCTGGAGACTTATCCACTTTTATATTTCTCAAAAGTGTCAGTACTTCCTCTTCTTTGAATCTCATAGTTTCCATAGCTACTCTACTTGTTTCCATTACCTCACATAATTCAATATCCTTCTCCTTGGTGAATACCGAAGAAAATAAATTGTTCAATATCTCCCCCATCTCTTTTGGCTCTGCAGATAGCTGTCCACTCTGACTCTCTAATGGACCAATTTTATCCCTCGTTATCCTTTTGCTATCAATATAGCTGTAGAAACCCTTTGGATTTACTTTCACCTTACTTGCCAAAGCAACCTCATATCTTCTTTTAGCTTTTCTAATTTCTTTCTTAAGATTCTTTTTACATTCTTTATACTCCTCAAGCACCTCATTTACTCCATGCTGCCTATAATTATTGTATATCTCTCTCTTTTCCCGAACCGTGTCCAATTTCCCTTGAAAACCATGGCGCTTTCCAATTTTTACTATTTCCTTTCAACCGAACAGGGACATAAAGATTCTGTACTCTTAAAATTTCACCTTTAAATGTCCTCCATTTCTCTTCCACGTCTTTCCCATAAAACAAACTGTCCCAATTTACTCCTTTTAAATCCTTTCGCATCTCCTCAAAGTTAGCCTTTCTCCAATCAAAAATCTCAACCCTAGGTCTAGTTCTGACCCTCTCCATAATTATATTGAAACTAATGGTATTGTGATCACTGGTCCCGAACTGTTCCCCAACGCATACCTCTGCCACCTGACCCGTCTCATTTCCTAACAGGAGGTCCAGCACCGCCCCTTCTCTAGTAGGTACTTCTATGTATTGCTGCAAAAAACTATCCTGCACACATTTTACAAACTCCAACCCATCCAGCCCATTTACAGAGTGTGTTTCCCAGTCTATGTGTGGAAAATTGAAATCTCCCACAATCACTACCTTGTGCTTAATACTAATATCTGCAATCTCCTTACATATTTGCTCTTCCAATTCTCGCTCCCCATTTGGCGGTCTATAATACATCCCTATAAGTGTTGCTACCCCTTTCCCATTTCTCAGTTCCACCCAAATAGCCTCCCTAGACGAGCCCTCTAATCTATCCTGCCAAAGCACTGTTGTAATATCTTCCCTGATAAGCAATGCACCACCTCCAATTCTATCACACCTGAAGCAACGAAATCCTGGAATATTTAGTTTCCAATCACAGCCCTCCTGCAACCGTTTCACTGATCACCACAACATCATACTTTCAGGTGTCAATCCAGGCTCTAAGTTCATCCACCTTTCTTACAATGCTCCTAGCATTAAAATATACACATTTAAGAAACCCACGCTCTCTTATTCTCTGTTTATTGTCTTTTTCTTCTCTCTCCCCTACATTTTGGGTCAGAGTGCTACCATTCTCTGCCTCCTGCCTCACACACTGACTGCTAGCTTTCCCAATTTGAGTCCCTCCCCCCAACCATACTAGTTTAAAGTCTCCCCAGTAGCCTTTGCAAATCTCCCCACCAGGATATTGGTCCCCCTCGAGTTAAAGTGCAACCCGTCCTTTCTGTACAGGTCGCACCTTCCCCAAAAGAGGTCCCAATGATCCAGAAACTTAAATCCATACCCACTGCACCAGTCCCTCATCCACTCATTTATCCTCAATCTAGCTCCATTCCTACTCTCACTGTCACGTGGCACAGGCAGTAATCCTGAGATTGTTACCTTTGCAGTCCTTCTCCTTAACTCTCTACCTAACTCCCTAAATTTTTCTTTTAGGACCTCTTCTCTTTTTTTACCTATGTCGTTGGTACCTATATGTACCACAACCTCAGGCTCCTCTCCCTCCCATTTCAGGATTTCTTGGACACGTTCAGACACATCCCTGACCCTGGCACCAGGGAGGCAAACTACCATCCGGGTCTCCTGTCTGCGTCCACAGAATCGCCTATCCGACCCCCTGACTATAGAGTCCCCTATTTGGTTGTACTTCCGGTGGCGCTGGTGCCAGCAGCCTCCACCTAAAGCCCGGTATCTTTTTGTTTTTTTTTTGTTTATTTAGTTATGTAAAAGTGTGTTTCTTTGTGTTTTTTTTGTGTTTTGATGTGGGGGAAGAGGGTACGGTGCGGGGGATACCGTCCTTCAGCCGCTTCCTGGTGAAGACGCGACTATTATTCGAGTCGCGTCCTCGCCCCCCCCCCCCCAGCGGCCTACCTACTGGATTGGCTTGGACTTTCCTGCGACCAGAGCTCCAGCAGCGGCGGGACAGCGCTGTAACATCGCGAGGCTGGCGATGCCTTACCGGGGGTCGCCGTCTGGAGCCCGGAGTGCTGGACCTGTGGCACCGACATCATGGAGCTGCGGTTTGCGGAGCTCCCAACGCGGGCGGCGCTGATGGACAGCGCGGGGTCCTGCGACTCTGCCCGGCTCGGCCTGTGGACTCGGGAGCTGCGGACTCCGGCTGCGGGAGACGGCTGATCAGGAGGTCCGGGCCGCTGAGGAGGAGGATGTTCACCGTCGGGGTTCGGCGTCGGCGTTCCACCAGCCCGGCGTGAGGGCCTGAACATCGGGCCACCCGGGGCGGCGACTGCGGGTGCTAGGAAGGCCTCGACCACGAGTGAACATCTGGGAAGAACGGAGGGGAGGCTGGCTGGACCATGGTGCCTTCCTCACCTTGGTGCCACTGTGTTATGTTGTGTCGTGGACTTTCAGTGTTTGTGCTTTTTTAAAAATTCTATTTTATTTTTAATATGTTTTATTATTTATTATTATTTATTTATTTTTTATTTTTATTTTTATGATACTGCCTGTAAGGGAAATTCATTTTGTTGTCTCTAACTGAGACAATGACAATAAATTTGAATACAATACAATACAATTACAATTGCCCTCCTCTTCTTTTCCTTACCCTTCTGAGCAACAGGACCGGTCTTTGTGCCAGAGGCCCGGCCGCTGTCGCTGCCCCCAGGTAGGCTGTCTCCCCCACCCTTACTCAAACATGAGTACTTATTTTCAAGGTGTACAGCCACCGGGGTACTCACTAGTCCCTGCCACTGCCCATTGCCCTTCCTAACTGTGACCCAGTTTTCTGTCTCCCGTGGTCTTGGAGTGACCACCTCCCTGTAACTCCTTTCTATGACCTCCTCGCTCTCCCTGAGCAGACAGAGGTCATCGAGTTGCTGCTCCAGGTTCCTAACACGGTCCCTTAGGAGCCCCATCTCGACGCACCTGGCGCAGATGTGGACGTCTGGAGGGCACTCAGACTCCATGACCTCCCACATCTGACATCCAGAACAGTAAACTGCCCTGGCCCTCATTCTCCCCCTTAACCGAATACAATAAAGCCTTACCCGGGATACAAACCAATCAGCTGCTTCCTCTAGTCCGTTCGACCAATCAGAGGCTTCCACCAGCCCCCTTAATTTGAAGTGTGATCTGCGAATGGAACGTTGCAGATTTTGGTTCCTCCCTCTGTAACGGCTCCTGGGCCTCTGTTGAAACAAGCCCTGCGATGGGTTTTTGAACTCACTACACGGACGTCGCTCCTCCCTCTGTAACGGCTCCTGGGCCTCAACTCCCAGAATCCTTAACTCCCAGAATCCTTAACCTGAAAGTAGAAATGTAAACCCAGGGTTGCACCCAATCAGCTGCTTCCTCTGGTCCTCTTCCACCAATCAGAGGCTTCCACCAGATTCCTTCTCTGGAAGTGAGATGGAACGTTGCAGATTTACAATACAATACAATACAATACAATTCAATTTATTGTCATTTGGACCCCTTGAGGTCCAAACGAAATGTCGTTTCTGCAGCCATACATTACAAAACAAAAAGACCCGAGACACAACACAGTTTACACTAACATCCATCACATCGTTGTGATGGAAGGCAAAAAATACTTATCTCTCCACTGCACTCTCCCTCCCATGTCAGGGTCAGAGTCAAAGTCAAAGCCCCGGCTGGCGATGGCGATTGTCCCGCGGCCATTAAAGCCACGCCGGGTGATGCAAGGTCGCGAACCTGGTCTTGGTGTTAGAGCCCCCGGCGTGCGCTCGCAGAGTCCCGCAGCCATTCCAAGCCGCGCGGGGCGATGGTGTAAGGCCCCGCTCAGGTGCTCTTCAACCCCGCAACTCGGGCAGGAGAAGTCGCCGTTGCGGAAGCCCCGAAAAGCGGTCACCCAGCAGGGACCCGCGGGCTCCCGGTGCCGCCGTCCGCCAAACCCGCAGTTGCAGCCGCCGAATCTCCGGAGGTCGGGTGGCAGCAGCGTCCACCACAGCTCCACCCGCTCCGGACTCGGCCAGCCCCGTGACGGTGAGTAATCGGCAGCTCCGCAACTGGAAACCCAGGTCGTTCCTGTTGGAGGCCGCTCCACGTTGCAGCCCCAACGACAACGGAGACCCGACAAAGAAAAGGTCGGGTCTCCCGTGCAGGGGAAAGATGGGTAACTCCTCCTCTCACCAACGGCTCCCCGGGCCTCTGTAGAAGCAAGCCCCGCACTGTTTTTATACTCGCAGCTCCAGGTAACTCCTCCTCGCACCAACGGCTCCCCGGGCCTCTGTAGAAGCAAGCCCCGCGCTGTTTTTATACTCATAGCTCCAGGTAACTCCTCCTCACACCAACGGCTCCCCGGGCCTCTGTAGAAGCAAGCCCCACGCTGTTTTTATACTCACAGCTCCAGGTAACTCCTCCTCGCACCAACGGTACCAACGGTAAAATATTCTTCTTTTACCACTATATTGCGAGTGGTTCTTTGGACGCACAAACATCCCTTGTAAATGATCAACAAACCAAAAATATATGAGATTGTGTTCTATTTGACCATGTCGGATGAGCAGTGGACAAAATAGTAATCTGGAACTTCCCTGAACTCTTTCTGGGGTTGGAGACATGAAGCCACCTTCATCTGTGTCAATGCAGTTCATAATAGCCTGGGTCAAATGCCTAAACATTCAACGACTGTTGAGGACACAAAGTGCTGGAGTAACACATTGGGTCAGGCAGCATCTCTGAAGAACATCGATAGGTGACATTTTGGGTCATGGCCCTTCTTATAGACAATAGGTGCAGGAGTAGGTCATTCGGCCCTTTGAGCCAGCACCACCATTCACTGTGACCATGGCTGATCATCCACAATCAGTACCCCATTCCTGCCTTCTCCCCATATCCTCTAACTCCGCTATCTTTAAGAGCTCTATCGAACTCTCTCTTGAAAGTATCCAGAGAATCGGCCTCCACTGCCTTCTGAGGCAGAGAATTTCACAGATTCACAACTCTCTGGGTGAAAAGGTTTTTCCACATCTCTGTTCTAAATGGCCTACCCCTTATTCTTAAACTGGCCCCTGGTTCTGCACTCCCCCAACATGGGAACATGTTCCTTGCATCTAGTGCATCCAATCCCTTAACAATCTTATGTTTCAATAAGATACCCTCTCATCCTTCTAAATTTCGGTGTATACAAGCCCAGTTGCTCTGTTCTTTCAACATATGACAATCCCGCCATCCTGGGAATTAACCTTGTAAACCATTGCTGCACTCCCTCAATAGCAAGAATGTCCTTCCTCAAATTTGGAGACCAAAACTGCACTCAATACTCCAGGTGTGGTCTCACTAGGGCCCTATACAACTGCAGAAGGACCTCTTTGCTCCTATACTCAACTCCTCTTGTTATGAAGGCCAATATGCCATTAGCTTTCTTCACTGCCTGCTGTACCTGCATGCTTACTTTCAGTGACTGATGAACAAGGACCCCCAAATCTCATTGTTGATTGATTGATTGATTGATTGATTGATAGAATTTATTGCCACACAACCAGGGTCGGTGGAATTTTGGGTTGTCAGCAGCGGTACAATAATAAAGAACACACAACCACAATAAAAATAACACAAACATCCACCACAGCATTCATCACTGTGGTGGAAGGCACAGAACTTGGCCAGACCTCCTCCATTTCCCCCCGTGGTCGGGACCTCCACCCTCCGCAGCCGTTGCTGCGGGCGTCCAGATGGTAAAGGACAAAATCAAAGGCAAGGTAAGTCCAGGACTTCCCCTTTTCCCAACTTGACACCATTCAGATAATAATCTGTCTTCCTGTTTTTGCCAACAAAGTGGATAACCTCACATTTATCCAAATTAAACTGCATCTGCCATGCATCTGCCCAATTACCAAACCTGTCCAAGTCACCCTGCATCCTCATAGCATCCTCCTCAAAGTTCACACTGCACCCAGTTTTGTGTCATCTGCAAATTTGCTCATGTTACTTTTAATCCCGTCAGCTACAGTAAATCATTAATGTATATTGTAAATAGCTGCGGTCCCAGCACCGAGCCTTGCGGTACCCCACTAGTGACTGCCTGCCATTCTGAAAGGGACCCGTTAATTCCTACTCTTTGTTTCCTGTCTGCCAACCGATTTTCTATCCATGCCAGTACCCTACCTCCAATACCATGTGCTCTAATTTTGCCCACTAATCTCCAGTGTGGGATTTTATCAAAGGTTTTTCGGAGGTCCAGGTGCACTACATCCACTGGCTCTACTTGTCAATTTTCTTAGTAACATCCTCAAAAAATTCCAGAAGATTATTTCCCCTTTGTAAATCCATGCTGACTCGGACCAATCCTGTTACTGCTATCCAAATGTGCCGCATCTTTTATAATTGACTCCAGCATCTTCCCCACCACCGATGTCATGCTAGCTGGTCTATAACTCCGTTTTCTCTCTCCCGCCTTTCTTAAAAAGTGGGATAATATTAGCTACCCTCCAATCTATAGAACATTGGAAAATGATCACCAATGCAACGGTTTCTTATTGTGAAGCCGTGTCCTCTGGCTCTCGACTCATCGTGTGCAATCATTCTTTCCTCGTCCACTCTGTCTCGGCCATTTGGCTTATATACCTCTAAACCTTCCCTATTCATGTACCTGTCAAATGTCTTTTAAATGCTGTTTTAGTATCTGCTCCGCTGGCAGTTCATTCTATATGCCCACTACCCTTTGAAGTTTGTAAGACAAGTTTGTATTAAATCTAAATATGGAATGAGCTGATGGGGCTCTGGTACAATTGCAACAGCTGAAAAACATTTGGATGGCAAGAGGCTCAGAGGAACATTGCACAAATGGACACATTTTCAGAAATCAAAGATCCAGAAATCCTATCATCTCATCCAATTTTATCAAAAAACAACCTGCTGGAGGAATTCAGCGGGTCAGGCAACATCTGTAAAGGGACAGATTGGTCGGGACCTATCTTCAGACTTTTGTTTTGGTTTTCATGTATTAAACTTGTTAGTTTGTTTTATTATGTTCCCAGTGAGCTGGGCCAAGCCCTCCAGTAGACCTAGTAGGCTGCCGGAGGGTGAGGGGAGCCGCCGGAGAGCGAGGGGGGGCTGTTGGAGGGTGAGAAGGGCCGCAGGAGTGCTGTCATGTTGCGGGGAAGGCTGTTGGAGATTGAGGAGGTCATCAGAGACAACGAGAGCCACCAGAGACAGAAGCAGGGCTGTCGGAGTGTGAGTAGGGCCATCGGAGAGCGAGGAGAACTGTCGGAGAACGAGGATAGCCACCGAGAACGAATTGGGACCTGGCAGGGTGGCTGCTGCCACTTGCAGAATAAGACTGTTTGGTGAACTTTTGTAAATTTGTCTGCACCAAAACGTGGTGACACTCGTGTACTGCCCAGGTGAAGTCTGCTACATGTTTTTATCA
>NC_045956.1:167118829-167203829 GCF_010909765.2 Amblyraja radiata
CATTGTTTCTCAGAGAAGCTTCTGGAAGGAAACTAACTTAACTGAATAATACAACATTTACCCTGGAACTCAAACAAACCTGCTAGGGGTTAACACTTTGGCCAATCAACAAACAACAGGGCAACATTATTTACACTGGGTAACGTTTCGGGTCGAGACCGAGTCTGAAGAAGGGTTTCGACCCGAAAAGTCACCCATTCCTTCTCTCCAAAGGCACTGCCCATCCCGCTGAGTTACTCCAGCATTTTGTGTCTATCTCCCGTGTAAATGATGGACAGGCTTTGTTTAGTTTAGAGGTGAGCTACTGGCTGCCGTATTCCTGACCTCTGACCTGCTCTTGTAACCCTATTGTGTACACGGCTAATTCAGTTCAGTCTCACACAATGAGGCTGCCACAAGTATTAGCTGGCAGTTACAAGGTGTGGTGCTGACACAGGGCAGGAACGCTGTGCCTCTGATCAGCCACAATCTTACTGAATGAAGAGCAGGCTCTCGTGAGTGAAATCCTACTCCAGTTCCTTTGTTTCCACATTCTATCTTCTATTGGCTGATTCTCGACCAGCACAGTAAAGGAAACATTGCAAATGGCCTCAACTTCTCCCAAACAAAGTAGGAAAAAAATTCAACCACAGGCTCCAGTCTTGTTTCAGTTTGACTTCTCAGTCAATGTTTGCACCAGACTTTAGACATACAGTGCAGAAACCGGCCCTTCAGCCCACCGAGTCTGCGCCCGACCGGTGATCACCCGTAAACTAACTGACACACACTGAGGACAATTTTACAACTTACCGAAACCACTTAAAGCCAAACCTGTACATCTGTGGAATGTGGGAAGAAACCGGAGCATCCGGAGAAAATCTATGCAGGTCTCTGAGGCTTCAAGGCAGCAACTCTCCTGCTGCACCCGATGTCCCTGAGTGGGATGTTGAAGCAGCAACACTATTAACTCTGGAAGAGTTGAAAGATAAGTTCAAAATATATAAAGTATGTAAAATTATGAGAGGCATAGATATGGTAGACAGTCAGAACCTTTTTCGCAGGATGGAAATATCAAATACTAGAGGGCATAGCTTTGAAATGAGAGGGGCAAAATTTAACTTAGATGTGCGGGACAAGTCTTTCACCCAGAGAGAGCCTGGGGTGGTGGTGGAGACAAATATGATTGTGGAAATTAAGAGACTTTTGGCGAGTCACTTGGATATGCAGGAAATTATTTTTCCAATTAGTAACAGTATTGAAAAACTAATGGTTCATAAGTTCATAAGCTCATAAGTTATAGGAGCATTCAGCCCATCAAGTCTACTCCACCATTCAATCATAGCTGCTCTTTCTTTCCCTCTCATCCCCATTCTCCTGCCTTCACCCAGTAACTCCTGACACTGTACTAATCAAGAATCTATCTATCTACGTCTTTAAAATAGCCATTGACGGCCTCCATAGCCTCCTGTGGTATTGAATTCCACAGATTCACCACCCTTTGACTAACTAAATTCCTGCTCATCTTCTTTCTAAAGGTATGTCCTTTTATTTCGATGGTTTGGCCTCTGGTCCTTGACTCTCCCACGAGGGGAAGCATCCTCTCCACATCCACTCTATCCAGGCCAATCACTATTCGGTAAGTTTCGATGAGGTACCCCCTCATCCTTCTAAACTCCAGCGAAATAATTGAAAGAATATAAAATTGTAATGGGGAAAGCAACAAAAATGAGATGATTTCAAGGATAAGAAAAAGAATTTGTGGGATGTAAGGTCAACATCTAAAATGGCTCCATTTCAATGCCACACAGCTGTAAGCTTCAATGAGGAACCCCCCTCAACCTTCTAACCTCTAGTGAGTAGAGGCCCTGAGCTGTCAAATAGTCATCATATACTAACCCACTTGTTTTGCTGGAATGCCACACAATGCTGAATGACTCAGCAAATTTAACTGAAGCAGAACCACTTGGGCGGGAATTATGAAGGGTTCTGTGGAAATTATTTGGTAAATTACAAACCTTCAGGAAAAGTAAGAATAATCGGAGATGAGAAAATAAATCAAAAGATATCTCAGATATTTTTGCTGTTGTGCTTCAAATGGTTGTTTTGAAAAATAGTTTTAAATCTGACAACATTACCTTAATTCTGAAGCAATTAGTTGTGTTCATTAATCTTAATTGCTTTCAGCCGAGACCCATAAAAAGGTTCAGGGTAGCTGTATATAAGGAAGCCATATGGAAAGGCTCTTGGGAATTACAATATTTTTATTGTGCTGATTGCCACCACTTGAGAATCTCATTTCCTTTTGATATGCCACAGCAAAGTACAGAATTTTAAATTTGAAACGGCGGCACAGTAGCACACTGGTAGAGTTGCTGCCTTAAGCCCCTGTCCCACTGTGCGAGGTAATTCAAGAGTTCTCCCGAGGTTTCCCCTGATCCGAACTCGGAGAACATCCGTAGCAGGTCCGTAGGAGTTCGTGGATGTCTTGTAGCGGCTCGTAATGCTAACGGTAGGTGCTCGGGACATCCGGTAAACTAGTGACGGTTTTTCATCCCAGCAAAAAATGTCCACGAGTAAAAAAATACTCGTGATGAAAAAAATGGTTACTTTTTACTCGTACGAGCCGCTACGAGACATCCACAAACTCCTTAAGGGGTTGGACAGGCTAGATGCAGGAAGATTGTTCCCGATGTTGGGGAAGTCCAGGACAAGGGGGTCACAGTTTAAGGATAAAGGGGAAATCCTTTAGGACCGAGATGGGAAAAACATTTTTCACACAGAGAGTGGTGGATCTCTGGAACTCTCTGCCGCAGAAGGTAGTTGAGGCCAGTTCATTGGCTATATTTAAGAGGGAGTTAGATGTGGCCCTTGTGGCTAAAGGGATCAGGGCGTATGGAGAGAAGGCATGTACAGGATACTGAGTTGGATGATCAGCCATGATCATATTGAATGGCAGTGCAGGCTCGAAGGGCCTATTTTCTATGTTTCTATGAGAACACTTGAATTATCTCGTACAGTTGGACTTTACAGCGCCAGAGACCTGGGTTCGATCCTGACTACGGGTGCTGTCTGTACAGACTTTTTACGTTCACCCCATAGCCGCGTGGGCTTTCCCCGAGTGCTCCGGTTACCTCCCACACTCCAAAGGTTTGTAGGCTCATTGGCCTCAGCAAAGATTATAAATTATCCCTGGCATGCAGAATAGTGCTAGAGTACGGGAATCACTGGTAGGCATGGACCCGGTGGGCCGAATGGTCTGTTTCCACGCTGTATATCTAAAACTAAAAAACTAAAGAAAGAAAAATACTTTCTGCTATTGATCATAAATCAGAATGTTTTATAGCCACAGATTGAAACATTACAGTAGTAATCTCATAATCTCCATGCTGGTTCTTTGAAAGTACTATCTATTTCATCTCCTTGCGTATAACCCTATGAGTGTTTTCTATCTGAGTTTTTATACAATAGCATTTTGCAGGTTAGTATTGAATTTACTTCTGTCACATTCCAAAGAGTAGCAAAGCAAAGGTCTTTCCTTCTTCCTTATTTTGCAGTTTACCTTAAATCTGTGACTTCTAGTTACTGACTCCACTGCCACTGGAGATGTTTACTTTTTATTCAAAAGGGGGGTGAATCGGTGGACTTCATTGCCACACAAGGCTGTGGAGGCCAAGGCAATGGATATTTTTAAGGTGGAGATTGGCAGATTCTCGATTAGTACGGGTGTTATGGGGAGAAGGCAGGAGAATGGGATTGAGAGGAAACGGAGATCAGCCATGATAGAACAGTAGGTTGGGCCGAATGGCCTAATTCTGCTCTGATAGCGTATGAACTTATGAAGAGGACACAAAGTGCTGGAGTCCAGCAGGTTAGGCAGCATCTCTGGAGAACATGGATAGGTGACGTTTGGGGTCGAGACCCTTCATCAGACGTATTTACTCTATTAAAGCCTTTCCTGACAGAATAATAAAAGTTGAGCCTGTACCTAGTCAAAAGGACTAAAACAAAAAGTAGATTGCATGCCATTTGAGGGGTGGGGACTTGCTTTTTCCATTTTCTGTCAACAGTATTTCACTGAATCCTGTTTTTCACTCGCTCAAGCGAGGAGAACAAAAGAGTTCGGCTCGAATTCAATCTGTTCTTCAGAAAACCCATTATTTTTAAACCAATCGAGTCCAGAATGCTTCAGACCTTCGCTCACCTGCTCTTTAATCAGAAATGGTCCGAGACTCTTGCGGCCGGGCGGCAGTGGCCATTATTGAGTAAACCTGATTTATGTGATTGGTCAATTGTGAGCTAATGAAGGGGATAAAAGGGTTGCTCGGAATGCAGACATAATCAAGAAATACCAGGCCCACCATCTGGAGGCCATCCAAAAACCAACCCCGCGTAATCCCAGCGAAAAAAGTCGAAGTGTAACTTCGGAAGCAACGCGCAGCGAACTTAAAAGCAACAAATGACCTAATTCTCGTTGGCCCACAAAAAGGTGTTGAAATAGTAATCACTGGAAGACGTAATTTTATTAAGAAAGGGTGTCTGATTGATTGGTAGCAGGGATATTACTTTGCATTAGTTGTCAGAGCAGAGGTTGCCAACAGACTGGCTTCCATGTACTGAAGCAGATGGTGCAGCGATATATGAGGGCTGTGCATCACATTTAATGATCTAACTGAACTCGTACTGCAGGGCAGACAAGTGCTGTGAGATTGCGCAGAAACACAAATAAGACTAAATGTTTTTGACACTATTAATCTGCTTCGCTCCTGCAAAGTTCAGTTGATATCCTCCGGCAACTACCTTAAACTGATTTATTGACGAACGCTGCCTCCCTTCCTCGAAGCTCCTGCTGCTCTTTTCAATCCCAGGAAAGGTAGCAAGGGTGAGGTTTCAGAGTGGAAAAATAGTAAGATTAAACGAGAACTTACCAGTTTGAAGTTTGATCTGTATTTTATGAGGAGTTACGATGAGGGATTACGTGAAGAACCCGCTCAGTGCGCAGGCGCGGCATACTTCCAAGCAGCGGTGTGGAATCACAGATAGACACAGTTATTTGAAGTAAACATAGTAAAGATAAGGAGACATCAATTTATTAGTTTGATCCATATAATGAGGGTGGGAGCGGAGGGCACGTAATCCCTCATCGTAACTCCTCATATAATACAGATCAAACTTCAAACTGGTAAGTTCTCGTTTAATCTTACTATTTTACTTCGGAGTCACGTGAGTGACTACGTGAAGACTTCAAAGCTCTGTGATTTCAAACCGTGTAACAGTTCATACTTCACTCGCTGCCGAAGTCATTCGAGGGAGGAAGTATGTTATCGTAATCAACCATGAATCTGTTTGTAAAAACAATAATGGTGTTATTAACAACAACAAGACCAATTGCTCCCCCGGGCTTAAATTATATATTTTTTGCAGATTCTTTTTCTGCAAACGATACAGGTTCTGTCAGTGGTTTGTTATAAAAGTTTGGAACGTATACTCCCTAGACCACCCTGCAGTAGCCAGGATGTGGTCCATAGGCTCGTCCATCCTCTTAGTTACTGACGTGGAAGCTGTTCTGGTGGAATAAGATTTTATACACGTTAGTATTTACTCCAGCAACTCCCAGTACCTGCTTGAGCCACTAGAGATAGTTTAGCTCGTCACCCGACCATGAGGTTTCCTGTGGCTGACCCATAAGGCTTTTTCCTCTCCCTCGGTATTCCTTATTGTGTCGATCTCTAAGTGGGTCATGACACATAAAACGTGGTTCAGGTGGGTATGCCCGGAATTTCATGACTGGACCTGATGTTCCTGGTCTGTTCTGTTTGGCCAACCCTTGAATGGGCATGTGACACTATCTGGTGTTATAACCATGTTGTCCCATCGCAGTAGATGGGAGAGCTGGCTCTTTGTGTTGATGTAAGGCCACCAGCATGTCCATCTTCAGGGTAGGCTGTTCCAGGGTGAGTGACCTGGCTGGTGATCATCCCCTAAGGTATGTCAGGATTTCACTGACATCCCAATTTGGGTGTACCTATTTCTGGGGAATGGATTGATATACCTCTCCTGTATCTGATCACCAGTGAGCGGTACCCAAGTTGAGTAGGCTAACAGAACATGTCCTTCATTGTGGTGAAGACCTGCCAGGAGCTCCAGTACAGTTTTTTGTTATAGTTGAATGTGTAATTCCTGTTTTGGAAACAGTGTACCATTTCTTGATGCTCCTCAGGTATGTTCCCTAGGATATGCGACGGAATGCTGTCATCAGGTTGATAGTGCTCCTGATCCAAGCACAGCAATGGTCTTCCCAATTCTGCAATTCTTTTAATGACCATGTCGAGGATCACTGGGAACCATGCTTGTGGACTTGGTCCACTGTAATTTGCGTAGTACCCGACTGATGAAGCCGTAGTACCTATTGAAGAGGTAGAAGGAAAGGAAAACATAGAGATTAGGTTCCCCCCACCCCTCAATACGCGGGAATGTCTCCATTGCCGCTGCCTTGAGATTGGTTTCATGTGACGTAAGTTAGTACGTGGTGATTTAATTGGATATAAGGAATCGATATCTGGTGTCCATATTGCTTAGTGATTTCAGCAGATATTTTTGGTTTAAATGTATGTTTACAGTATTTAGCTCACCTGATAGGTGAGTTACTGATGGTCAAACATGTTTGACGACATACGGTTTCCAATTGTTAATAAATTGTCCCCTAATATCGATGTTCTCCGCCCAAGTGGTTTGGTATATGCCACCACTGATGATGTTATCTTATAAACGAACATGCAAATTTGGTGGATTACTGAGCAAATGCTTCACTAGAATTAAGTAAGTTAATATATAACATGTTTAAGTCAATTCATATTGGCATTAAGTATTACAAGCTCAGTAACACATCAGGACACATAAGATGTTACTCAAAACAGGTGGAAGTGTACAACCATAATCCTTCCTGCCGATAAATTCCATGATAACACTACAGATTAATCCATTTGCCCCCATATTACAGGTATGGAGATAGTTTTGAACACTAGTATCTCAGCTCATAGGAAAGGTACAAAGTTCAGTAGCTGGTAATGCTGCTATATCCCAATTACTTTGCCACGTAGTTGATTGGTGGTTAATGCACCATGACTGATAGTCTTAATGAATACCAGATAACAACGTTGTGGATGGTCAACGTAAATATCTGGATATATATTTTGTGCACCGTTCCCAGAGGCACTGCAATACTGGGTCGATGCGTGGAGTGGACAGAGCAAGCCCCTATTCCATCTCCCTGTTCCAAAATTCAATTTAATATATGGTCCCTAGATAAGGGTCGTATCAGATTATTAAACTGATAAGAACAGATACTACACTTGATCTTAGCCAAAAGGCCGAGAAGCGATGCAGCTAAAGCTGTATCCAAGGATAGTTTGTCGTTAATATATAGACATGCCATGACGGAATGTTTCTAAGTGTCAGGGCGTTGATTCTGGATAACTTTGACTTAAATGCCGCAACGCTCATCATGGTTACTCCATCCAGGTAATTGCGGTATATCCGAAACTTATATGAGAAGGTACTGAATAGTGTGCATCTTCAAGGTCGATGTCTACCATAAAGTATCCTTGGATCCATGGTAGTAGTTACAAATCCCATGAATGGGTATACCTGGTGAAATACTCAAGTGGTTTATCAACGATGGTGCGACATTCACCATCGTGGGAGGGTAGACCACTTGGGGTGCTTGCTGAATTGGTGGCAAGATATTAATTCTATTCCCCTTGTATTTATTTTTTGGTATATAACTACCAAGAGTGATAGCTTCCTAACCAGGCGTAATTCATCCACCCCTTGTTAGTACAACCCTTAACCTTTATGTGTCGCGCCTGCGCACTGAGCGGGTTCTTCACGTAGTCACTCACGTGACTCCGAAGTAAAATTCATATATCTTTTCCCCACTGCCACCCGCACTGCCACTGCCTATCTAAATTTTATTATTAGTTATTTATGTTATGACATCGGATGGAAGCTGCATACCAAATCTCGTTGCACTTATGTGCAATGACAATAAAAGATATTATTATTATTATTATTATTATTATTATTATTATTATTATTATTATTATTATTATTATTATTATTATTATTATTATTATTATTAATCACCCCCCCCCCCCCCCATGTGGGCTACTCCTGCACCTATTGTCTATGTTCCTCGTGCAACACAGTAGGTGTTTTCATGTTTTTGTCGGCTTGCCATCTCCAGCTCCCTGCAATATTAATCAGCCCTCATGGCTGATCATCCTAAATCAGTACCCCGTTCCTGCTTTTTCCCCCATATCCCTTGATTCCTTTAGCCCTAAGAGCTAAATCTAACTCTCTGATGACTACTGATGACAGAGAGAAGAAGAAGCCTTAAAAAGCACAGAAATAACTTTCCTTCATACCTACACGTGAGACCTGCAAACAGTAAATAACATCATGCTGACGCTAGTATCAGGCATGTTGATTATGGTGAAATATTTAGTTGTGACCCGTTCATATATTACAACATCCTATGGATGGGAGAGATGTTGAGCAAGTCCAGATGCATAATCAGTTGCCTGCTTCTAATAAGCTATGTTTGATTTTCCTAGGAATGTTAATGAGAGTTGTGTCGGAGGCTGGGTCATATACAGTGTCTTACATCAAAAGGCATGAAGGCCAGATCACAGAACCACACATTTGGGTCAACCAGCCTGCATCAGCATTCACCTTCCACATGTGAGAGCAATTCAAATCATGTCTACCTACCAGGTTTTCTTATCAAACTCCTTATGCACCTCAGATAAACAGAAAAAGCTGGAGTAACTCAGTAGGTCCAGCAGTCTCTGGGGGAAAAGGAACAGGTGACGGTTTGGGTTGAAACCTTTCCTCAGGCTCATGTCTGAAGTAGGGTCTCGACCCGAAACGTCACCTATTCCTTTTCTTCAGGGATGCTGCCTGACTCGCTGAGTTACTCCAGCATTTTGTGTCTATCTTCGGTCTAGATAGAGATCTTTAAAATGATGAGAGGGATAGACAGAGTTGACGTGGATAAGCTTTTCCCATTGAGAGTAGGGAAGATTCAAACATGAGGACATGACTTCAGAATTAAGGGACAGAAGTTTAGGGGTAACATGAGGGGGAACGTCTTTACTCAGAGAGTGGTAGCTGTGTGGAATGAGCTTCCAGTGGAAGTGGTGGAGGCAGATTCGATTTTATCATTTAAAAATAAATTGGATAGGTATATGGATGGGAAAGGAATGGAGGGTTATGGTCTGAGTGCAGGTAGATGGGACTAGGGGAAAATAAGTGTTCGGCACGGACATAGGGCCGAGATGGCCTGTTTCTGTGCTGTAATTATTATATGGCTGTATGGTTATAAACTAGCAGTTCCTTCTGACACCTATGCACCTTATTCATTTTCACCAGGAACCTCAATGCTATTTCCGTCTCAGCCACCAACCTGGGAAGAAAAGTGTACCATAATTCTCTGTCAAGAGAAAAATATTGGCCATTGTTTTATTACTCATCATAGTCATACAGGATGGATATAGGCCCTTCAATGTCTCTTGAATGTTATATTCAACACCACGTGATAAAAACTAGAATCTTAAGGTTATGTGATAGGAATAGAATTAGGCCATTCAGCCCATCAAGTCAACTCCGCCATTCAATCATGGCTGATCGATCTCTCCCTCCAAACCCCTTTCCCCTGCCTTCTCCCCATAACCTTTGACACCTGTACTAATCAAGAATCTATCTATATCTGCCTTAAAAATATCCACTGACTTTGGCCTCCGCAGCCTTCTGTGGCAAAGAATTCAACAGATCCACCACCCCCTGACTAAATAAATTTCTCCTCATCTCCTTCCTAAAAGAAGCTCCTTTGATTCTGAGGCTGTGACCTCTAATCCTAGACTCTCCCACTAGTGGAAACATCCTCTCCACATCCACTCTATTCAAGCCTTTCACTATCCTGTACGTTTCAATGAGGTCCCGTCCTCCCCCTCCCCTTCCCTCCCCCATTCGTCTAAACTCCAGGAAGTACAGGCCCAATGCCGACAAATCTTATTGATAGTCTGTTGGTGACATTTTCTTTAGGAGTAGTTTTATCTTAACTTCGTTGATTATGCCATGGATATTCATTGAGAAGTCAGTGGTTTGTGGGTTTCTCCCTGCAAGACATGACTTGCAATGTTCAGAATGAGCAACGGACTGAGGAATTGTCTGCATGTTTGATGCAGAAAGTTGGGTCACATGAGATTCAGGGTGAGCTGGTCAACTGGATTCCAAATTGGCTTTGTGGAAGGAGTCAGAGTGTGGGGTAGAGGGTTGTTTTTCTGGTTGGAGGCCTGTGACCCAAGTGGTGTACCGCAGAGATCTATGCTGGGCCCACTGTCATTTCTACGAAGTTAACGATTTAGATGGTAATCCAGAAAACAATGCAACATTAGCCACCTACCAGTCTTCCAAAACAATAGGTGCAGGAGTAGGCCATTCGGCCCTTTGAGCCAGCACCGGCATTCAATATGATCATGCGTGATCATCCACAATCAGTATACCGTTCCTGCCTTCTCCCCATTTCCCTTGATTCCGCTAGCCCTAAGTGCTCTATCTAGCTATCTTTTGAATGCATCCAGTGAATCGGCCTCCACTGTCTTCTGAGGCAGAGAATTTCACAAATTCACAACTCTCTGGGTGAAAAGGTTTTTCCTCATCTCAGTTCGGAATGGCCTACCCCTTATTCTTAAACTGTGGCCCCTGGTTCTGGACTCCCCCAACATCAGGAACATGTTTCCTGCATCTAGCATGTGAATACTTGTATGTGAATACTTGGCCAATAAACATTAATTAATTTGTTCATTCATTCAAGATCCCCTCTCATCTTTCTAAATTCCAGTGAATACAAGCCCAGTCGCTCCATTCTTTCATCATATGACTGTCCCCTTATCACGGGAATTAACCTTGTGAACCTACGCTGCACTCCCTCAATAGCAAGAATGTCCTTCCTCAAACTAGGAGACCAAAAGTGCACACAATACTCCAGGTGTGGTCTCACCAGGGCCCTGTACAACTGCAGAAGGACCTCTTTGCTCCGATACTCAACTGCTCTCTTTATGAAGGCCAACATGCCATTAGCTTTCTTCACTGCCTGTTGTACCTGTATACTTACTTTCAGTGACTGACCGAGGTCTCATTGTACTTCCCCTTTTCCTAACCCAACACCATTCAGATAATAATCTGCCTGCCCGTTCTTGCCTCCAAAGTGGATAACCTCACATTTATCTACTTTATAATGCCATGCATCTGCCCATTCACCCAACCTGTCCAAGTCACTGTGCATCCTCATAGCATCCTCTTCACAGTTCACACTGCCACCCAGCTTTGTGTCATCTGCAAATTTGCTAATGTTACTTCATCTGAATCAATAATGTATATTGTAAATAGCTTCATCTGAATCAATAAATAGCTTCATCTGAATCAATAATGTATATTGTAAATAGCTGCGGTCCTAGCACCGAGCCTTGCGGCACCCCACTCGTCACTGCCTGCCATTCTGAAAGGGACCCGCTAATCCCTACTCTTTGTTTCCTGTCTGCCAACTAATTTTCTATCCATGTCAGCACTCTACCCCCAATACCATATGCTCAAATGACGCAAATATCTCTGCACGGACATCCTGTAGAGCGGAGAGGTACGGAGAGAGTGCTGCATTGTTTGAGGTAATGTTTTTTTAGACGTTAAATTGAGACCCTGTCTTATCTTTTAGGTGAGTGTAAAGACCCCCGTTTGAAGAGAGATCAGCTGTTTTCACGTCTTGTTCAATACTTGTTCCCCAATCAATTACTGAAAAACGCAGATCATCCAGTCAAAGAACTGCAGATGCTGGTTTATACCAAAGATAGATACAAAGTGCTGGAGTTACTCAGTGGGTCAGGCAGCATCTCTGGAGAAAAATGATGGGTTGCATTTTGTGTCATCACACTTCTTCAGATTTCTTGAGTCCTCAGAATGGTCCCGACCCAAAATGTCACCATCCTTTCTCTCCAGAGATGCTGCCGGACCCGCTGAGTTACTCCAGCACTTTGTGTCTATCATTGCTTTTTGTTATTTAGCTACAACCCTTCCTCCACTGAAAGGTACTTCAGTGGTCCGCGATCAGCACCTTAGATTGTGTAAAACATGCAAGTTCAAGGCATGTTCATTTCCTATTGTCAGATAATCAATGAATTTCTATCAATTAGTTTTGCTTATTCTTTCCCTCACTCTTGTTTGGGACTATTGCAGCAGAGCAGAGATGATCAATCAGAGTCATGAATGAAGGACAAATCAGGAAGGAGATGAGGAGGAATTTCTTTAGTCAGAGGGTGGTGAATCTGCGGAATTCATTGCCACACAAGGCTGTGGAGGCCAAGTCAGTGGATATTTTTAAGGTGGAGATTGATAGATTGTTGATTAGTACAGGTGTCAGGGGTTATGGGGAGAATCCGGGAGAATAGGGTTGAGACGGAAAGGTAGATCAGAAATAATTGAATGGCAGGGTAGAATAGATGAGCCGAATGGCCTAATTCTGTTGATATAACTTATGAAGGTAAAGAGGTAAATCAATAGAGCTATTATAAAACTTCAGAACTTCTGTAATCATTCAACAAATAGTTTTCTTCTACTGATTTCCAGTGCATGGAGCAAATTCATTTGGAGGCTGGCCACAATCTGTATAGACAATATATTTACATGTCCATACAATATATCTATATGTATTTTACACACAGCCTACCCCTCCTCAAAATGACCATGGCATTTGGGAAATTTGACTTCACATAATTAAACAAAACTTACAGTATGTAAAAAAAAAAGGCTTCGGTCAGTAAAGGTAACCATGAAACTACTGGAATATAGTAAAAAAAAAACATTGACTTCATCCAGGCCTTTAGGGAAATAAATCTTCCATCCTTACCTGGTTTGGCTATGGTGTGAGTCTAAACCCACCAACATCATTGACTATTAACTGTCCTCTCAGTAGGGGAATGAGTAAAAATGAACAGTAAATGTTGGCACTCCCACCAATGTCCAAATACTGAATGAATAAATATAACATACATTTTTCCTTTTGAATTTCCAGATTTTGAAGTGTTTCCTTTTGAAGTTACCTCTCAGATTCCTATTAAATCTTTCGCCCTTCACCTTCAACCGATGTCCTCTGATTTTCGATTCTCCAACTCTGGGCAAGAGACTCTGTGTGTTGACCCGACCTTTTTCTCTCATGATTTTATACACCTCTGTAAGAGCTCCCCTCTTCCTGCGCTCCAAGGAATAGAATCTCAGCCTACTCATCCTCCCCCTGGCAACATCCTTGTAAATCTACTCTGTACCCTCTCCAACTTCACAACATTTTTCCTGTAACATGGTGCCCAGAACTGAACACAATACTCTAAATGTGGCCTCACCAACATCATATACAACTGCAACATGGCCTCCCAACTTTTATACTCAATATTAAAGAAGGCCAATGTGCCAAAAGTCTTTTTGACCACACTTTCTACCTGAGAAGCCACTTTCAAGGAACCATGCATCTACATTCCTAGATCACTCTGCTATACAACACTCCCCAGAGCCCCCCCCCCCCCCCCCCCCCCCCACCGGCCACACATTCACTGTGTAGGTCCTGCCCATGTTGGACTTCCCAAAATGCAACACATTTCTCTGTTTTAAATTCCATCAACCATTCCTCCGCCCGCCTGGCCAACCGGTCAAGACCCTGCTGCAATTTTTCACAACCATCTTCACTATCTGCAAAACCACCTGCTTTTGTATCATCGGCAAACTTGCTAATCTTGTCCTGTATGTTCTCATCCAAATCATTGATCTAGATGACATACAGTAACGGGCCCAGCACCGAACCCTGAGGCACACCACTAGTCTCACAGGCCTCCAGTCCGAGAAGCAACCTTCAACCATCACCCTCTGCTTCCTTCCATGAAGCCATTTTTTTAATCCATTCAGCTGTCACTCCTTGGATCCCATGCGATCTAATCTTCCAGAGCAGCCTATCATGCGGAACCTTGTTGAATGCTTTGCTGATGTCCATGTACACAACATCTACAGCACTGCCCTCATCAACCTTTTTGGTCACGTCTTCAAAAAACTCAGATTTGGGAGATACGCTCTCCCACATACAACACTAAGTTGACTATCCCTAATCAGCCCTTGCCCATCTAAATGCCTGTATAACCTATCCCACAGAACACTCTCCAGTAACTTTCTAACTACAGATGTTAAGCTCACTGGATTATATTTCCCAGCGTTTCCCTGCTGCCCTTTTTGAATAGATGCGCAACATATGCCACCTTCCAGTTCATTGTTGGCTGAGGGGAAGTTGACAATGAGGCATATAACGCTCGTGCAGCATACAACCCAACGGTATACTTATTGATTTCTCTAACTTCAAGTAACCCTTGCTTTCCCTATTTCTCCATCCCTCCTCCACCCTAGTTCTCCGACTAGTTTCATTGTCCTCCTGATTAATTTTACTATTTGTATGCCTCTTTGTCATCTTCCCCTTCAGCTAACAATGAACTATTCTACATTTCTTCTACTTTGATCTGTCCTTTTCACACCTTACATTTTCTTTGTACCTTTCCATATCTCTCGTTTCCCTCTCCCCTGACTCTCAGTCTGAAGAACGGTCTCGACCCGAAATGTCACCCATTCCTTCAAAGATGCTGCCTGTCCCGCTAAGTTACTCCTACATGTTGTGTCTATCTTTGGTTTAAACCAGCATCTGCTGTTCCTTCCTACACATAGCAGTACGTGAAGTCAAGCATGGCTGAGTAACTGTGAGTGGGTATAAGGTGTGAGGGTGCAAATGAGTGTTGGAGCTCCAGTAAATGTGTGCTTGCAGTAGTGCAGTTGTTGATAACTGGGACTTGTTAATATTTCCACTGACTTTAACTGGGTTATTTAACTGGTGTAATTAAACATTTTATGGAAATGCTATTGGGATCTCGAGGTCAGTTGCAGTGAAAAGAGGTACCAGTCAGTAAAGCCACATACATTGGTTTAGTTCAGTTTAGAGATACAGCGCGGAAACAGGCCCTTCGGCCCAACGAGTCCGCGCCGACCTACGATCAATATCTGCCTTAAAAGCATTGGTTCAATGATACAATAATACCTTATTGTTTGATAGTCATGGATTGATACAGTGTTTCTGGTGCTGACAAAGTTATACTGGAATAAACTGTCGCACAGGCAACACCATTGTAGCGCATTTTAATAGGCAATTATATTTCTAGGCCTGGACTTAAGGGCCTGTCCCACTTGGAAGTCATTTGCGCGTCACGCAGATGGTGCGCAAAGATTTTGTGAATCCCAAAATCCAGGGGCGGCGCGCGCGATCGCGCGTCTCTGCCTACGTCACCACACACCATGCGTGCGTAATGCACGGCATGCGCGCATCACGTGCGCATTACGACACGCGCGTCGTGCATCGTGTTGCATAAATTATGTCGCGTAAATGATGCGCAAATGACACCTAAGTGGGACAGGCCCTTTACAGTGTAAAGCTGTGGAACGACTGCACAACAGGCTAGGCACTAACATGTGAATCCCACGTGATTCTCCAACACCCTGTGAAGTTTGGATTGTTTTGCTGCATGCTGGAAACAATCCACAAAATTAAGTTAATTTTCTCCTGCTGATATAACCTGTCCTCCGCTGGTGTCTGAGAAAATTTTCCAATGATCACACTGGAGTTTTCCGCTGGCACGTCAAACCCCTGACACCTGTACTAATCAACAATCTATCAATCTCCACCTTAAAAATATCCACTGACTTGGCCTCCACAGCCTTCTGTGGCAATGAATTCCGCAGATTCACCACCCTCTGACTAAAGAAATTCCTCCTCCTCTCCTTCCTGATTTGTCCTTCATTCATGACTCTGATTGATCATCTCTGCTCTGCTGCAATAGTCCCAAACAAGAGTGAGGGAAAGAATAAGCAAAACTAATTGATAGAAATTCATCTACATTATTTTATTCTGAGGCTATGGCCTCCGGTTCTAGACTCTCCAACTAGTGGAAACATCCTCTCCACATCCACTCTATCCAGGCCTTTCATTATTCGGTAAGCTTTAATGAGGACCCTCCTCATCCTTCTAAACTCCAGCGGGTATGGGGTCAGAGCCATCAAATGCTCATCATATGTCCACTCATTCCTGAGATCATTCTGATCAATATGAAGGGAGCAGTGCTGGAAACTTGGATTTATAAATGGAAACAAATTAGTGATAGGTCTTGTTGGTGCTATGGAATGTCTTTTGACAATTTATACATAAAACAAAGTTTATCCTCTAATACTTGGTGCCTGGACTACAATCAATCTTATTTAGAGCTTCACTTTGAGCGTATTTATACCCAATAAGTAAGTGTATGAAAGCGTTCTTTTTTAGGTTTCAGGGCTTCAAATGTTTGTTTTGTTTAATGTGGTTGAAGGATAATATTTTGGGACATTGCAGTTAGTTTTCTCAGCTCCTGGTCTGCGCTTTGATCTCTTTGAAAAGGACTAATTCCTTTTGGTTTTGCCTTTAGAAAATATGGAAAATAGGTCCAGGAGGAGGTCATTCGGCCGTTTGAGCCAACACCGCTTTGTACCTGCATTGCTGGGTGTTGTGAGTTAAATAGTTGACTGAAGTAATAGAAGCCTATCAATGTGTTCATTCAGATATCTCGGTCTAGAAAATCTTAGCTTTTAGTTTAGTTCAGAGATACAGCGTGGAAACAAGCCCTTCGGCCCACTGAGTCCACGCCAATCAGCGTCCCCGGCACACTGACGCTATAGATAAGATAAGATAAGATAACCTTTAATGTCATTCAGACCGAAGTCTGAACAAAATTGAAGCAGTCATACATACAATACAATACAATAAAAAACAACAATAAACACATATTAACATCCACCACAGTGAGTCCACCCAACATCTCCTCACTGTGATGGAGGCAAAAGTCTTAGGTCTCCAGTCTCTTCCCTCCTCTTCTCCCTCTGCGCTGAGGCGATACCCCCCGGGCGATGTTAAAACCTGTCCCGCAGCTCAAACACCGCGGCCCGGGGTGGTCGAAGCTGCCGCCCACCAGTCCTGCTGACGCAGCCGCTGGCCCGCGGCCGAACCCCGGACTCAGGCCACCACCGCCAGAACACCATCCAAGCCACCGGAGCACCGTTCCAGCCCCGAGCCGGATCGCCCCCACGTGAGTACTGCCACCGTCTCAGCCTCGCGCCAGGCCGCCCCGACCGGGCGCCGCTCCTCCCTCGGGCTGGGCCGCCCCGACCGGGCGCCGCTCCTCCCTCGGGCTAGGAGCGCCGTACCTCCAAGAGCTCGGCCACTCCGACGGGAGCACCGTTCCTTCCTCGGGCCGGCCGTCCTCACGGGAGCGTCACAGCCCCTCACGGAAGCCCTGTTCCAGCCCCGAGCCGGGCCGTCCTCACGGGAGCGAGCCCAGGGTGAGTCCTGGCGGGCTCTGCCTCCTGAGCCTTGAGGTCGCCAGCTCCGCCATTAGGCCTCAGCGCAGACGGAGGCAGAGAAGGGGAATACGACAAAAAGTCGCATTCCCCCGCAGGGAGAGACAGCAAGCCCCGTTTCAACACCCCCCCCAAAACAGAAACTAAAAACCAAAAACTAGACTAACCAAAACGAAAATAAACAACACAAAAAACACAAAACAAACAGGACTGCCGGAGAGCCGCTGCAGCCAGAGCCGCGCCGCCACTGACCTGCTATCCTGCACACATTAGGGAAATTTACAATTATACAATTTACAATTATACCAAGCCAATTAACCTGCAAACCTGCAGATAGACACAAAATGATGGAGTAATTCAGCGGGCCAGACAGCATCTCTGGAAAGAAGGAATAGGTGACGTGTCGGATCGAGAACTGTATGTCTTTCTCGGGGAGGAAGCCGGAGTTTCCCGGAGAATACCCACGCAGGGAACGGAGAGAACGTACAAACTCAGTACAGATAGCAACACAGTCAGGATCAAACCCAGATCATTGCTCTGTAAGGCAGCAACTCTACCACTGCATCAGTGTACTGCATCTTTTATTCTTCAAAGTTCAGGGTAACAAGCTTATATTTCACAGATTCATTTTCTTAAATGTATATTTACATGTTATCAAGATGGACACACAAGAAATAGCACACGCAGGAATACTGAGCTAGAAAACAAAGCAATGGAAGAAAGGACACAATCTGCTGGAGTAACTCAGCAAGTCAGGCAGCATTTCTGGAGAATATGGATTGGTGATGTTTCGGGTTGAGATCCTTCTTCAGACTGAATGTCTTAGTTTCGGGTCTCTACCCAAAAGGCCACTTAGCCATGTTCTCCAGAGCTGCTGCCTATCCTGCTGAGTTACTCCAGCACATTGTGTCCTTGTTGCATTAACTAGAATCGGCAGTTATTTAGTTTAGTTTAGTTTAGAGATACAGCGCGGAAACAGGCCCTTTTCGGCCCACCGGGTCTGCGCCGACCTGTGATCCCTGCACATTAACACTATCCTATAACCACTAGGGACAATTTTTACATTTACCAAGCCAATTAACCTACATACCTGTACGTCTTTGGAGCGTGGGAGGAAACTGAAGATCTCGGAGAAAATCACAGGGAGAAGGTACAAACTCCGTACAGATAGCACCCATAATCGGGATCGAACCCGGGTCTCTGGCGCTGCATTCGCTGTAAGGCAGCAGCTCTACCACTACGCCACCGTTACCGCCCTTTCTATTTATTTCTATTGCTGCATGAACTCAACGGGTCAGATAGTATTAGTACAATTGATTGATTGAAACATACAGCATTTGGGCCGTTCGACCCATCACGTCTATACAGACCATCGATCACCCATTCACACTAGTTCTATGTTATCCCGCTTTCGCATCCACTCCCTACGCACTAAGGGCAATTTACACAGACCAATTAATCTACAAACCCACATGTCTTTGGGATGTGGGACGAAACTGGAGCACCAGGAGAAAACCCGCAAGATCAAAGGAAGACCGTGCAAACTCCACAGATAGCCCCCGAGGTCAAGATCAAATCCGAGTCTCGGGCACTGTAATGCAGCAGCTCCACTAGCTCTACCTGTGGAAGGAACAGACTGGCAGCATTTCAGGTTGGACACTTGGAAAGTTGGAAAAGGGAGATGGGGGTGGGGTCCCCTACTCCGTTAGTCTGAAGAAGAGTGCCATCCCAAAACGTCATCCGTCCACTCCCTCCACAGACGTTGCCTGACCTGTTGACTTCCTCCAGCACTTTTGCTTTTTGTACATGACTGTTATCTTTTTAATAATCATTTGTTTCTTTCTGTGTCATCCTGGAGTTTACCTCTCTCCTGGATGCCATTGCTAAAACTGGAATTAAAACCAGATAAGCTAAATCAGTGGTCGACTGTTGTTTTCATGAATTGGAATCAAAGTCAACATATTGTAAGTGGAAAGAGCAAAGGAGGCAAATTATTTTGATATCCTGGGAAGGTTAGTAGCAGAGAAGGGCGGTACAATGGCACAGCTGCTAGAGCAGCTGCCTCACAGCCCCAGCGATCCCCGCTCGATCCTGAGAGTGAGAGTTGTTGTTTTGCACACTAAACTAAACTAAAGATGGATGTGGAGGCTTTGGAAGGGGTGCAGTGTTGGTTTACCAAAGTGAGGCCTGGATTAGGGGGAATTTGCTACACGGAGACGTTTTCCTTCGCTCCATAGATGCTGCTGCACCCGCTGAGTTTCTCCAGCACTTTTGTCTTGCTACCCGGAGACGTTGGAAAGACTATGATTGTTTTCTCTCTAAAGCCTGAGGTTGGAGGAGGATGAGATAGAAATATATAAAGTTCTGAGAGACGTAGATATAGTAGATAGAGTGATAGTGATAGAGTTGTGGGGTTGTAAGATCTACTGAATACCACAACAAAAAGCAAAGGACAAACAACGTTTAGCTGAGCCAGACATCTTGTGTCACGTTTATTCCGGAAGCCCCTTTTACCTATATTCTCCCCAATCATCACCAGTGTGAAGATAAGGCCAATTAGTGCATCTGACCTTGGAGTTGTTATCGAGTTCTTGTGGCTGGACCTTCTCGTGAGGCTGATGGTGAGTCGCCAGCGGTAACAGGCTGTATGCAAAACCAACGTGGGCACAGCAGAGTGATAGAATGATAGAGTGATAGAATGACAGTGATAGAGTGATAGAGTAATAGAGTGATAGAGTGATAGATTGATACTGTGGAAACAGGCCCTTTGGCCCAACTTGCCCACACAAGCCAACAATGTCCCAGCAACACTAGTCCCACCTACCTGTGCTTGGTCCATATTCCTCCAAACCTGTCCTATCCATGTACCTGTCTAACTGTTACTTAAATGTTGGGATAGTCCCAGCCTCAACTACCTCCTCTGGCAAAGTAGGCAATCGAGTCTGAAGAAGGGTTTCGGCCCGAAACGTCACCTATTTCCTTCGCTCCATAGATGCTGCTGCACCCGCTGAGTTTCTCCAGCATTTTTGTGTACCTTTACCTCCTCTGGCAGCTTGTTCCATACACCCACTACCCCCTTTGTGTCTTTGATAGTCTGAATTTGTTTTCCCCAAGATGGAAAAATCAAATTCTAGAGGGCATAGCTTTAAGGCTCATGGGACAAAGTTTAAAGGAAATGTGCGGGGCTTGTTAATTTGCGCAGAGGGTGATGAGTGCCTGGAATATGTTGTTGGGGGTGATCGCGGAGGCAAATATGATAGTGAGATTGAAAAAACATTTAGATCGGTTATAGATATGCAGGGAATGAAGGGATATGGATTATATGCAGGCAGATAACAGTTGGGCATTGTAGAGTGGATGTGGAAAGGATGTTTCCACTGGTGGGAGAGTCTAGGACCAGAGGTTACAGCCTTAGAATTAAAGGGTGCACGTTTAGAAAGGAGGTGAGGAGGAACTTCTTTAGTCAGTGGGTAGTCTGTGGAACTCATTGCCACAGAGGGCTGTGGAGGCCAAGTTATTGGATATTTTCAAGGTAGAGATAGACACATTTGTGATTAGAATGGGTGTCAAAGGTTATGGGGAGAAGGCAGGAAAATGGGATTAGAAGGCAGAGATCAGCCATGATTGAAAGGTGGAGTAGACTCGATGGGGCGAATAGTCTAATTCTTATAACTCGTGAACTTGTGAACCTGTTAATCACGTTTGCCGCAAACCGTGTGGACCAAAGAGCCTGCTCATGCTGTACTGTTCTATTTTCGATGTTCTTCCTTGCATATTGTGGCTCCTGATTGAGCAACATCTCAGTTCTAAAGTTCATAACTTTACTTTCTCCACTGTCATTTTGAAATCCATTTCAGCCTCAAGCCTCCCAGGTATCTGCCTTCTTCCGGTTCTGGACTATGTGACATCTATAATGTTACACCTTCTGTAGCCATGCCTTCAATTGCAATCTAGCAGAAGTTATTGAATTATTTTCCTTGTCCCCGTTGATAACATTTAAAATCTACCTTCATTGAAATTGCACTTGTTAAATTTCAGCTGTGGTCCAGTGTCGAATCTTATCTGATTACATTCCTGGCAAGCTTTAGAATTTAGAATTCTAAAGAATTTAGCTTTAGAAGCTGGGAAGAATATTTTAGTACATTGAAATGACTGTTTAATTGCATTTTTGTTCATTTCTAATTTGAAAGGTTATAGGAATCACAGTTTTTGCAGCTTGGTGTAATGGAATCTTCACCGAGAAGAAAACTTATTTGAGGAACCAGTATGCATAAGTACTATATTTATTACAGTTTAGTTTAGTTTTGATTATTGCCTCCTGTACTGTGGTACAGTGAAAAGCTTCTGTTGCATACAAACCAGTCAGCAGAAATACAATGCAAAGACATAGAAAATCATAGAAAATAGGTGCAGGAGTAGACCATTCGGCCCTTCGAGCCTGCACCGCCATTCAATATGATCATGGCTGATCAATCCAACTCAGTATCACATGATCACAAACAAGCCATTCACAGTTTAAATGATAAGGGAATAACTTGAATGATGTTTAATGCAAGATAGAGCCAGTAAAATCTGATCAGAGATAATCCAAGGATCTCCAATGATGTAGATAGTAGTTCAGGACTGTCTATAGTTGATGGTTGGATAATGAGAAGGATTACCGATGTTGTACAAATGAAAAATATAAGAGAAATGGAGAGATCAAGATCTGAAGTAAATTACTAGCAGTCCGAAAAGTGGAGAGCAATTGGAAAATACATATTTGCAATGCTATTCATATTAGAGACGTCAAGGAAACTAAGCCTCAAAACCATGCTTTGTCTTTAAAAATATTAGGGATTGTACTATTGAGACTGAAAAGGAATAGAAAAGGGGAGTAATAAAAATATGATAGTTTGGGAGGTTTGAAGAAAATAAAGATTGATTATGCAGAAAGATTGTAGTTATCACCTTTCAAATAATTTGCATAAATACATTCTGTGTGTTCTAAATATGAATAAATATGGTGGATTGCGATGACAACTGAACCATCGGCTTCAATGAGCTATGTTGCTTCACCAGAGAAGGTAAGGAGTCCAGCTGATAAAGGTCTTTAGTTCACTGGCACAGGCATAAAAGGAAGAGGAGTGAAATTAGCAGCTCGATCAAGGAAAGGGATCAACGAAAAACAAGAGGCTTCAAGCTTTCCATCTATATATCTATAAAACTCTGGTGCCATCCGTCCGGCTGCCGTCCGTTGATGTAAAATAAGACACAGCATGCTGGAGTAACTCAGCGGGTCAGGCAGCATCTATGGAGAACATGGATAGATCAATTTGATGTCCTGATTCGTCCCTTGCTGAAGGTGCCGGGTTACTGTTCCATGAATACCCCTGTCTCTCTGCAGCTTTCTTAGTCCTCACTCTTCATATTTGTGCCTGGACTTTCACAAGAACATAAGCTGGGTGGTTAGAGTCATACAGCACGGATAAAGGCTCTTCGGCCCAACTTGGCCATGCCAACTACGATGCTCCGTCTAAGCTAATCCCGTTTACCCGCATTTGGCCCATATCCTGTTAAATCTTCCCTATCCACGTACCTGTCCAATTGTCCTTTAAATATTGTTTTTGTACCTGCCTCAACTACTTTCTCTGGCATCTCTATGACTCTTTAACTCGTTCCATATAACCACCACGTACTGTGCGAAAAGTTTGCCCCTCAGGTTCCTATTCCTCTTCCTGGGTAATTCTAAGAAATATTATTATTTCTGCTTGTCATGTTCCCAATATTGAAGAAAACACCAATCCAGCAGACGATTTTCCCTCCAAATATCACAACAGGGTTTCTAGATGACAGTAGTTGACACTTTAATCTTATATTTCCTCTCATGTTTGCATTGGTACATAGCCAGTGCAGCCTGAAACATATCCACCACAATGGTAATTGACAATAGCAGACACAAACATATACATTAAAGATGAACCTGATAAAAAAAGTAGAACAAATGCTGAAAAAAATCACAATACTAAGTAAAATAGGCTTAACATCCAATACAAAACAACACATAAAGGTCACCATTTATATATATTACTAAAACTAAGATCTTGACCGCATTTTACTTACTGTTTTGTGATATCCGAGAGAACACCGCTACTTACGGCCGTCATTTTTGGCCACCTCGCTCAGAGCCCCCCTCCGCCGGACTGGACCAGGGGATTTTTCCCATCGATACAAAATCAGAGGGATATTAATGTTTTTTAAAATTTCACCATTCTCTCTGCTGCCCCTGCATAAGTGTTGTGGCTCACTCAGTATCTGCCAGACGGAGGAAGTAAGAGGGTCACGGCTCTCTGAGCTGCGAATAGCACTGAACGCATGTCTACTTCACGGTGAGTCCCCGGGATGTGGTTTTCAGAAAATGTGTTGTTGCTTTCAAAGTGTTTGCCCAATTGGCTTTTTGGCTTTTTAAAGGGCTTTCAGAAAATGTGCTTTGTTGGCTTGCAAAGTGTTTGCCCAATTGGCATTTTGGCTTTTCAAACGGCTTTCAGAAAATGTGTTTTGTTGGCTTGCAAAGTGTTTGCCCAATTGGCTTTTTAAAGGGCTTTCAGAAAATGTGTTTTGTTGGCTTGCAAAGTGTTTGCCCAATTGGCTTTATGGCTTTTTATAAGGCTTCCAGGAATTGTGTTTTGTTGGCTTGCAAAGTGTTTGCCCAATTGGCATGATTTTTTAAGGGCTTGCTTGCAACAGTTTTTGGATGGATAAATGTGAATAAACATTTTATTAGATCAGGACTGTGTTTAATTGCAAAATTGGCGCTCATTCCGTGACTTCCACTTAGTAGCAAGATGGCGCCGATGACGTCATTTCCGGTTAGCGGCAAGATGGCGCTGAGTGCGTCATTTCTGGTTTGTTGCAAGATGGCACTGACTGCAGAAGGCACAGAGTGAAGACGTCGTTGAATAATTCAAGAGAGCTTACTGCTCTGTCTATGGTCAGTGTGTTTGTTAGACGTTATTTAAAGCACGTTTTTGCTTCAGCAGTAGCCTCGACAGGAGGCTTTAAACATTTGACTCATTGGGTTTACACACTGTATGTTCACCACGTTCTGAAGATACTTGGCATTTTAGTATTGGCTGTGTGTGAGTGAGTCTGTGTGTGTGTGTGTGTGAGCCTGTGTGTGTGTGTCTGTGTGTGTCTGTGTGTGTGTGGCTGTGTGGCTGTGTGTGAGTGTGTCTGTGTGTCTGTGTGTGAGTGAGTCTGTGTATGTGTATAGGGGTTGCACGTAAGGTCTCCGGGTGAAAGGGTTGACGAATGAAACCGCTTAATCCATCTGGAGGACATCGCAACTTCCGGCATATGTTGTTAATACACGAAACAATATAATGATTGAGAAAAAAAAATGTTCAGTGTGTATATCTATCTATATTTCTAAAAGTAAGATCTTGACCACTTCCAGTTTTCTGTTTCATGATTTTTGAAAAAACGCTGCCACTTACAGCTGTGATTTTTTTTGCCATCTTACTCAGAGCCCCCCTCCGCTGGTCAGGACAAGAGGATTTTTTCCCAAAGATTAAAAATCAAAGAGTTATTAATGTTTAAAAAATGTTGACATTCTCTCTGCTGCCCCTGCTGGTGGGATGGGGAGGGACCATAAAACCCGGAAGTGTTGTGCCTCACTCAGTCTCTGCAAGATGGAAGAAGTGAGAGGGTCACATCTCTCTGAGCTGTGAATAACACTGAACACGTGTCTACTCAACTGTGAGTGCCCTTAATGTGGTTTGAAAATGAAAATATGGTTGCTTTGAAAGGCTTCACTGCAAAAAAATGGCTGTTGTTGGTGGAAACTTGACAACTTCCCGTTTGCACTGTATATTGATTTTAGATAAAATGCTGCCACTTACGGCTGTGATTTTTGGCCATCTTACTCAGTCCCCCGCCGCTCATCAGGTGCAGAGGATTCTTCCCATCAATGAAAAATAAAAGTGTTATTAGTGTTTAAAAAAATGTTGAAAATCTCTCTCCTGTCAATCATGCCATGAAGGCGACGCCCCTTCTGGTTGGAGGGGGAGGGATTATAAAACCCAGAAGTGTGGGTGTGGGTGGCTCAGTCTCTGCAAGATGGGGAGGGAGAGGTCACGACTCTTTCTGAGCTGTGAATCAACTGAACACATTGAATGTCTACTGAACTGCGAGTGTGGTGTTTATGCTTGAATGTGGTGGTCTGGCACCCTGCATGAAATTGTATGAAACTGCATTTGAATTTGGTGGCCTTACACCCTGCATGAAATGGTATGATACTGCACTTGAATTTGGTGGCCTTGCACCCTGCTTGAAGTGGTATGACACTGCGCTTGAATTTGGTGGCCTTGCACCCTGCTTGAAGTGGTAAGAAACTACACTTGAATTTGGTGGCCTTGCACGCTGCTTGAAATGGCATGAAACAGCACTAGCATTTGGTGGCCTTGCACCCTGCTTGAAGTGGTCGGAAACTGCACTTGAATTTGGTGGCCTTGCACCCTGCTTGAAGTGGTAGGAAACTGCACTTGAATTCGGTGGCCTTGCACCCTGCTTGAAGTGGTAGGAAACTGCACCTGAATTTTGTGGCCTTACACCCTGCTTGAAGTGGTATGAAACTGCAATTGAATTTGGTGGCCTTGCACCCTGCTTGAAGTGGTAAGAAACTACACTGGAATTTGGTGACCTTGCACCCTGCTTGAAATGGTAGGAAACTGCATTTGAATTTGGTTGCCTTGCACCCTGCTTGAAATGGAATTTCAAGGAATAGCCGTGAGTCAACTGCTATCCCACCAGCCATGAGTGAACTGCCAGCACATCAGGCTTGAGTGACTGAGCTGCCGCCCCAAGAATCCATTTGGCCCACAATGTCCATACTAGCCCTCTGGAAACCAGTCCCTTCAGCCCACAGTACCCATGCTAGCGCTCCAGAAAGCCCCCCGCCCCCACTGGCCACCAATATTGGAATTGGTGGAGAGATGGAATATTGAGTTGGGGGACCAGCCCTCAAGTGTGAACATGGGACCCAACGGGTCCCACTTAGTCTAGTATTCGCTATTTTTAGCTGCATGCAAAATAATTGACCGTGAAATTTGGATCCAATAGCTAGATAATTTCTACCTTACATCCTATTCAATGTCTACACTTATGCCGGTGAGAGTTGCTGCCTTACAGCACCAGAAGCCCGAGTTCGATCCTGACTACAGGCCCTGTCTGTGTGGAGTTTGTGCATTCTCCCTGTGACCGCTTGGGTTTTCTCCGGGGGCTCCAGTTTTGCTCCCACACTCCAAAGACGTACAAGTTTGTAGGTGAACTCGCTTTGGTAAAATTGTAAATTGTCCCTAGTGTGTGTAGGATAGTGGTAGCGTATAGGGTGACCGTTGGGCAGCGAGAACTCGGTGAGTCGAAGCTGTTTCCACGCTGTATCTCTAAAGTCCAAAGCCAAAATAAAAATTCAAAAAAAGATTTTAATTATCTTTGAACCCGTGAGTGGTTTCAGTTGTTAAGCGAATCAACTTGGGAAGGGACGCTGAAACTTGTGATGAGTGCATGGAACTCTTGTTGGAAATGTCACAAAGTACACATGTTTGATCGATTTCTCTTGTACCGGTGTTGTGCTGCAACATGCACACTATCCTCTCCTATTGATGTGTTTTTAAAAATAGCGAAAGATAAACTGATCTTCAAAGCTCCATTTCTAAACATGTATGAGCCAATTAGTCTCGTCGAATTACACCAGTGTCATAAACTATCAGAAAATGTTTCATGTTTCACAAGTCTTCCCCAAGGAATTGTTTTAATTATACGCTTGCTCAATATTGATTTAATAGCATGGTGACGCAGCGGTAGAGTTGCTGCCTTTTAGAGTCAGAGACCCAGGTTCGATCCTACGGGTACTGTCTATATGGAGTTTGTACGTTCTCCCCAACACCTGCGTGGGTTTTCTCCGAGATCTGCGGTTTCCTCCCACACTCCAAAGACATACAGGTTTGTAGGCTAATTGGCTTGGGTATAGATGTAAATTGTCCCTAGAGTGGGTTTGACGCCAATGAGCGTAGCTTGATGTAGGTGCTGTCGTAGTTTGTCGTCAGGATGACGTAGGTTGTCGCCGGTTATTCGCGGACCTGTTACGACTATGACAGTCGCCAGCAGTTGCCTAAACAAATCGCAATGTGGAACAGGCCCATTACAGCAAATGCAGCGCCGGAGACCAGGGTTCGATCCCGACTACGGGTGCTGTCTGTACGGAGTTTGTACATTCTCCCCGTGACCTGCGTGGGTTTTCTCCAGGATATTCAGTTTCTTCCCACACTCCAAAGACATACAGGTTTGTAGGCTAATTGGCTTGGTCTAAATGTAAATTGTCCCTTAGTGTGTACGATAGCATTAGTATGCGGGGATCACTGGTCGGCACGGACTCTGACTGTTTCCGCACTGTATCTCAAAACTAAACTAAATGAAAGATACCATGGCAATTGCCCAGCCATAAGTAGCTCAAAATTTATAAATATCTGATGGCTTGATCAAGAATAGTGATCATATCACAGACTTTCAGAATAAAAAGCAATGGCATTGATATATGTACACTGTTTTATTCTACAGATCGGGAAATATTGTACAATTTTTACGGTTTACATGACATATTATCAAAGGTTTCCCATTACTGGAAACAATTTTTACTAACAGATCGTTGAAACCAATTTCAGCTGACTGCTACATGCTGTTTGATGGAACTTTATTTAAGAAAGTAGCCCAGTATAAACGAGATGAAAATTCAATGTATCCGGCTCTTCATTAATATTTATTGGTGTATTAAAGTGTACATAGGCTTTCCCGTATGCTATTTATTGAAATGTACCTACTGCAGTTGTGGTTATTATTCTGTGGTCCGGTGGGCTGATAGATTTGCATCACTTTGAATCTGTCTAGCTATTTTGCCCATTCACCTCATTCTCCCAATGGACGTGGGTTGGTGAGTTCCAGCTTAGCCATGGATAGAGCTTACTGACACAAGCATACCTTGAAGCACTGGTAATGTCCCCACACCCAAATATGCCAACCACTGCACTTAGTACTGACCAACCTTTACATAGAAACATAGAAACATAGAAAATAGGTGCAGGAGTAGACCATTCGGCCCTTTGAGCCTGCACCGCCATTCAATATGATCATGGCTAATCATCCAACTCAGTATCCTGTACCTCCCTTCTCTCCATACCCCCTGATCCCTTTAGCCACAAGGGCCACATCTAACTCCCTCTTAAATATAGCCAATGAACTGGCCTCAACTACCTTCTGTGGCAGAGAGTTCCAGAGATTCACCACGCTCTGTGTGAAAAATGTTTTTCTCATCTCGGTCCTAAAGGATTTCCCCTTTATCCTTAAACTGTGACCCCTTGTCCTGGACTTCCCCAACATCGGGAACAATCTTCCTGCATCTAGCCTGTCCAACCCCTTAAGAACCCCTTTTATAATTAAGTGTCCCTTATAACAGCGGTCAAAGCTGTTAATACGGGTGTCAGGGGTTATGGGGAGTAGACAGGAGAATGGGCTTGAAAGGGAAAGATAGATCAGCCATGATTGAATGGTGGAGTAGACTTAATGGGCCAAATTGCCTAATTTTGCTCCGATCACTTATGAACTGTTTTTAGCACAAATGATTGATTAGGACGGGCAGTTCAATCTGGAACGGTTTTAGTAGTTTCTTATTACTTTTTACAGTGTCACAAATTCGCTTTAGATTGCTAGTAATGAATGAATGATTGAATACATTTATTGGCCAAGTATTCACATACAAGGAATTTGCCTTGGCAACTCCTTGAACGTCCCATAGCTACTCAGTTGGGTTACTGATGTGCTTGAAATATTTTTGAAGTGTCTTTATTTCTCATAGAATTTTCAGAAGCTGTTCAGGTAATCTGGGAAAATAATATTAAGATATAAACAGATGCAGTGATATTAGTCCTTTTATGCCATAATGTCACCCTCTTCAATAAAATAGTTCTTTCTGAAAATGTTTAAAATTAATACAATTGTGTTCAAAGCTTGACAAAATACAACAAAGAAGCTGGTGGTAACATGGGGCAGCCTATACAAGATTGTCGATATAAAGATTATTATAACATTTTCTTTTTTTTGGATAAAAAGGCTTTGCATAAAAATCTTACACACACTCTCTACCTACACTTACCAATTGATGGTGTAAGCCAAAACATGCTGTGTAAGGTCACTTTCGCTCCCTACGTGCAAGAACTCTGCTACCATTCAGTTTCGCCTTTGATCAAATATATTTATAGAAACACCAGTTTCAGCGGAAAATATGATACACTTTTTTTTCTTGCTTAACAAAATAAATTAAATATACATGACTTTCTGTTTTAAAATTTATATAGTTTTACAACAAAAGAAGGCTTATTTCTGTGATTAGTATCTCTCTCTTTCTCTCTTTCTCTCTCTAATCCACACAGGCACTACTGAAGTCCTATATGCTACAATGTCATTGCAATTGCGGTCGTATGGAACAGGAAGGTTTGGTTGCCGGTGAGAGCGTAAGCACTGGAGGCACCACCTGGGCAGGCGCTGGGCCGCGATCACTTTGCCTTTCCCTACCGAGGTGACAGATTGCCCAGGGTCATTTGTCTCTTCAGTGAAAGAGAGCAGGAGCGACAACCACTGTGCTGCTGCATGGATGTGAAAGCATTTCAGCTTACAGTCCCTGCCAGTTCGCATTTGAAGCATTGTTTCGCTGTTCCATCGGCAGTGGCCAGACATCTTGCAGGCTTAGTTCCAAAGTTTATTTTGCAGGCTTAGTTCCAAAGTTTCCACGGCACCCAGCAGACATCCATACTGTAACGCAGACTGTTTCAATCTGAGACAAGTGAGCCAGGAACCTAATGTAGGCAGCATCTTTCTTCAAAACACAAAGAATTTAATCTGAAGCCTCCACAGATTTATTTTGTCTGTAGTATTGCAAATATAATCTTTGTCATTCCTGTTCATTTCAGATCATTGTAATTATTTTTGAAATATATATACTATATAAATATTATTTGGTTTTGTTGAGGACAAGGTATCTTTGTGTTGGGAATCCCTACTGTATAAACTAACTAGTCTCACAGTATTCAAATATACCTTAAGTAGTTTACAATTTTTAAATATAATTTATCGATACAAAGTAATTGTTCAGTACTTGGGGCAGAGTTTCAATTAGTTGGACAGTGCACTAAAAGTTAGTTGCATTTAAAAAAAAATTGGGATTAATGTGAGATGATTGAGATTGCAGGTTTATTGAAAGCACGTTATGCATCTGGTCGAAGTTTTGGTGTGAACCTCTTCACAAAAAATATCACCTCGAATAATTCGCTGCATCCTAGGTTTGTTTCTCTGCATTCAAGTACACTCTCATTTCGTGGGGGATTCGGGAGCAGGTCCATTTGCCGCTTTCAGTGTCAGGTTCCTCAGGCAGGTCTTTGCTAGCCAGCCAGCCTTCACCAAACTGGCAGTGCGGGCTGATGAGAGAGGTACTTAGTCTTATGAGGTCCTGCTGGAAGACGGATGCAGCCTTGTGCCAGACACCAAGGGCCCCGTGAGCTAACACTGATAGTGGATATGCTGGTGCTGGTGGACCTTGCCTTCGACGTGGGAGTGCGTGTGGGTGTGGACGTCTGTGTAAACCTTGGGGTACATTTTCGGGGCCGTGGGGGTTGCCGCCCCTAGCGGAGGCCCCTGAGCCAGGAGGTGCTGCTGCTGGGCCAGGTACTCGTCGTAGTTTATCGGCGTGATGCTCTCCTTGTCTGGCACTTGTGCCGTGCAGGTCCGCTCCCTCTGCTGCTGCCGGTGGATGGCGGCCACCGCTGCCGCTGGGGTGGCGCACGGCTTCTTCTTGGTCTGGCAGAGCCAGAGCAGGATCGTGCCGAAGATGAAGATGGCACCGGCAGGAATGCCAATGATTACCGGCCAGGGCAGGCTGCCGTGGGATGTGGTGGCCACCGGCACATTCGGGGGCTTCGGGTCTGGAACGGCAAGGTGCACCAGGAGACATAAAGGGGGGAGAGGTGGAGGCAAAAAAAACCAAACAGAGTTAAAACCAAGTGAAGAAAATGACCAACGCACATGAAGTTCATAAGTTCATAAATTCATGAGTTCACAAGTTATAGGAGCAGAATTAGGCCATCCGGCCCATCAAGACGACTCCACCAATCAATCATGGCTGATCAATCTTTCCCTCTCAACTCCATTCTCCGGCCTTTGCCCCATATTCCCTGACTCCCACACTAATCATGTTTCTGTCAATCTGCACCTTTATAATACCTACTGATGGCCTCCGCAACCATCTGTGGCAATTAATTCCACAGATCCACCAACCTCATACCAAAGAAATTCATCCTCATCTGCTTTCTAAAGGTACGACATTTTATTCTAAGGCTATGGCCTCTGGTCCTAGGCTCTCCCACTAATTGAAATGTCCTCTCCGCATCCTTTCAATCCAGGCCTTTCACTATTCGGTAAATTTCAATGATTTTAGAAGATTGAGGGGGTATCTTATAGAAACTTACAAAATTCTTAAGGGGTTGGACAGGCTAGATGCAGAAAGAATGTTCCCGATGTTGGGCAAGTCGAGAACAAGGGGTCACAGTTTAAGGATAAGGGGGAAATCTTTTAGGACCGAGATGAGAAAAACATTTTTCACACAGAGAGAGGTGAATCTGTGGCATTCTCTGCCACAGAATGTAGTTGAGGCCAGTTCATTGGCTATATTTAAGAGGGAGTTAGATGTGGCCCTTGTGGCTAAAGGGATCGGGGGTTATGGAGAGAAGGCAGGTACAGGATACTGAGTTGGATGATCAGCCATGATCATATTGAATGGCGGTACAGGCTCGAAGGGCCGAATGGCCTACTCCTGCACCTATTTTCTATGTTTCTATTTTTCTATGTGTCCCCTCATCCGTTTTAACTCCAGCGAGCACAGCCACAGTGCTGTCAAACGCTCATCATTAGCTAACCTACTTGTTCCTGGGATAAACCGCCTCTGGCCACTCTCCAATGGCAGCACATCCTTCCTCAGATATGTGTCCCATCCAATATGAATGCAAGTCCCATCCAGGACCCTCATGCTTTATGCCATAAGATAATAAACATTTCCAACATATCAATCAACACACCCATCGGGTAGCTTACACTTCAATGGTATCAACATTGAATTCTCCAGTTTCAAATAATACACCCACCTTAATACACTCTGTCTTTCCTGTGCTCAACATTTCTCCCACTATTCTACCCCTCCTTTCTGCCCTGTTTCCTGCCCCCTCTTCTTCTTCTTAAGCCCTTTGCTCCTCGAGGGAACAAAGGCCATTGACAAATGTCCTCCACCTCACTCGGTTGTTGGCAGTTCCTTTGAGATCTCCCCAGTTGAGCCCACTCTCAGGCATTTCTGTCTGGACACCTCTTTTCCAGCTGTTCCTGGGGCGGCATCTTTTCCTTTTTCCTTGGGGGTTCCATTTCAGGGCTTGCCGGGTGAGGTTTGTGGCAGCCAAGCCCAGGACTATGAGATTGTAATGCACCATTTTAATGTTTCCTCCCCCCACTACCTTTATCCCTTCGTGTGATTTCACATTTCACTGAAGTTTGACACAATATGCTGGAGAAATTCAGCAGGTCAGGCAGCAACTCTGGAGGAAATTCCTCCTCTGGTGGAATAGAGCGGGTAGATGAGGAATTGATCGGGTAGATGCACAGAGTCTTTTACCCAGAGCAGGGGAATCGAGGACCAGAGGACATAGGTTCAAGGTGAAGGGGAAAAGATTTAATAAGAATCCGATGGGTAACGTTTTCACACAAAGGGTGGTGGGTGTATGGAACAAGCTGCCAGAGGAGGTAGTTGAAGCTGGGATTCTCCCATCGTTTAACAAACAGTTGGACAGGTACATAGATGATGGGTCGAATAGCCTAATTCTGCTCCTATCTAACATATGATCTTATGACCCCCACACCCCAATCTCTCTTTTCCAGCTTTCTCCCCAATAGAACAACCTGTCTGAAGAAGACATGAAACGTCGCCTATCCATTCCCTCCACGGATGCTGCCTGACATATTGAGTTACTCCGGTACTTTAAGTTTTGCTCAAGCTTCTAGCACCTGCTGTTCCTCTCGTCTCAACTGCATCTCGTTTATTTTTGCTCCCTTTTTCCTCTGACCAATTTACACCCGTTTACAGGTTTCATGTTGGCTGAAGACACGGGAAGAAATCAAAGACAAGAGAAAAATGATGAGATGCTTTTCATCTCTATATGAATTCAGATCAAAGCACTGGGCCAGGAAGCAGAATCCATTTCACACTCGGGCATTAAAGTGCGTACTTTGTGAAGTAAGTCTCGATGTGGACATCACACTGTCTAAACTTTGTAATATAGCTTTATTAATAACGCCACAGTAGAATTGCAACCCAGAGCCACTTTGAATGAGGCCGTCCTTTTTTGAAGTGGCTAAATATGTTTCAAATCATTACCAAATCTAGATTGCCTTGTCATTAAAGCAACATTTCGGCACAGCCGAGTTTCTCACTCACTAATTACTGAATCTAATTTGGTTTTATGATGGTAAAGGATGGGCAAAATTAGAAAGAACTTGGAGACAAGTATTAATTCCCCGTCACTTTAATCTACAATGTGACATTTTATATCTTTGTTCAAATAAAAAGGATTTGAGTATAGGAGCAGGGAGGTTCTACTGCAGTTGTACAGGGTCTTGGTGAGACCACACCTGGAGTATTGCGTACAGTTTTGGTCTCCTAATCTGAGGAAAGACATTCTTGCCGTAGAGGGAGTACAGAGAAGGTTCACCAGACTGATTCCTGGGATGTCAGGACTTTCATATGAAGAAAGACTGGATAGACTCGGCTTGTACTCGCTAGAATTTAGAAGATTGAGGGGGGCATCTTATAGAAACTTACAAAATTCTTAAGGGGTTGGACAGGCTAGATGCAGGAAGATTGTTCCCGATGTTGGGGAAGTCCAGAACAAGGGGTCACAGTTTAAGGATAAGGGGGAAATCTTTTAGGACCGAGATGAGAAAAACATTTTTCACACAGAGAGTGGTGAATCTGTGGAATTCTCTGCCACAGCAGGTAGTTGAGGACAGTTCATTGGCTATATTTAAGAGGGAGTTGGATGTGGCCCTTGTGGCTAAAGGGATCAGGGGGTATGGAGAGAAGGCAGGTACAAGATACTGAGTTGGATGATCAGCCATGATCATATTGAATGGCGGTGCAGGATCGAAGGGCCAAATGGTCTACTCCTGCACCTATTTTCTATGTTTCTATGTTTCTATGTTATGAGACGGGCTGTTGGCCGTGTACAGTGTCTCACATCACTGGGAGGCAGGATATACGGTGCTTATGACTGCTGAGGGAACTGTTAGTCTGATGGGCATTTCCAGTAGATAATTGTCAGAAACTCAATAATTCAGTGTTGGGGCGGCACGGTGGACCAGCGGTAGAATTGCTGCCTTACAGCACTTACAGAGCCAGAGATCCAGGTTCGATCATAACTACGGGTGCTTGTCTGTATGGAGTTGATAGGTTTTCCCCCTGACCTGCATCGGTTTTCTCCGGGATCTCCAGTTTCCTCCCACACACCAAAGATGTACAGGTTTATAGGTTAATTGGCTTGGTATCAATGTACACATTGGCCCAGTGTGAGTAGGATAGTGTTAATGTGTGGGGATCGCTGGTCGGTGCGGACTCGTTGGGCTGTATCTCTAAATTAAACTAAACTAAAATTCCGTATAGGAAAGGATTGCAGATGCTTTAGATCAAATCAAAGGATCTTTAAATCAAAGATAGACAAAAAATTCCAGAAGATTAGTCAAGCATGATTTTCCTCTCATAAATCCATGCTAACTTGGACTAATCCTTTTACTGCTATCCAAATGCCCCATTATTACCTCTTTAATAATTGACTCCAGCATCTTTCCCACCACCGAAGTCAGGCTAAATGGTCTGTAATTCCCCATTTTCTCTCTCGCTCTTTTCTTGAAAAGTGGGATAATGCTAGTTATCCTCCAGTCCACAGGAACTGATCCTGAATCTATTGAACATTGGGAAATGATCACTAATGCATCCACTATTTCTAGAGCCACCTCCCTGTGGACCCTGGGATGCAGACCATCAGGCCCAGGGGATTTATCATCCTTCAGTCCCATAGCCTACCAATACTATTTCTCGCCTAATGAAAATTGATTTCAGTTCCTCTACCCCCTTAGATCCTCTGTCCTCCAGTACATCTGGGAGATTGTTTGTGTCTTCCTTAGTGAAGACAGATCCGAAGTACCTGTTCAACTCTTTTGCCATTTCCTTGTTCCCCATAATAATTTCACCCATGAGTGCCTTCACGGGACCCACATTTGACTTTGCTACTCTTTTTCCCTTAACATATCTAAAGAAGCTTTTACTGTCCTTCTTTACATTCCTGGCCAGCATCTTTTCAGCCCGTATTGCCCGTTTTGTTTCCTTCTGGTGTCCTATGAAAGTTTCCCAATCCTCTTTCCCTCTCACCTCCATTCTCCTGCCTTCTCCCAATAACCCCGACACCCGTACTAATCAAGAATCCGTCAATCCTCCTGTTTTCAATGTGGCCTCACACTGGCAATGGAGGAGTTGTTGTATATTATAGTCTAATCTTTAAACCAGGTTAATGCTTAGCAAAATGGCGCCAAAACCGAGCCATTCTTGCAAACTGTCTGAAGAAGCGTCTCAACTTGAAACATCACCCATTCCTTCTCCAGAGATTCTGCCTGTCCCGCTAAGTTACTCCAACATTCAGTGTCTATAAACTAAAATTCCCAAAGGAATGGGACAATTTATGAGTGAATAAACCTCATTCTCTTCCCCTCCACCTCCTAATGAGCAAGATCCTGTTGAGATGTGTAAAGGGTGACTATTAGCAGGACTGAATAGTTTGGATGCGGAGAGGATGTTGAAATAAATTAAAATAAAAATGAAAAATAAATTAAACCCAGTAATAATAATAATAATAATAATAATAATAATAATAATAATTATAATAATAATAATAATAATAATAATAATAATAATAATAATAATAATAATAATAATAATAGATACTTTATTGATCCCCTCAGGGAAATTCAGATGTCCAGAAGCCCCCAACCAACAAACCCACAGATTCAAAACGAACGCAGACAGAAAATACATAGAATACAATGTGGACACTACCTGAGAGCAGTAACATCCTCATAAGTTATTTATGTCCCCTTACCAATTTAATGGCAACCTTCCTATAGCAGGGTGGCCTGACCAACGTCTTGTAAAGCTGCAAAAGCTTGGTCAAACTCCTGTACTCATTAAGTCTGTCCAAAGAAGGGTCTCAACCTGAAACGTAACCCATTATCTCTTCTCTCCAGAGATGCTGACTGTCCCACTGAGTTACTCTAGCATTGTGTGTCTATCCTGTACTCAATACTCTGACTGATGAAGGTAAACATGCCAAACACCTTCTTCACCATCCTGTGCACCTGTATCACCACCCTCATGGAACTATATACCACACCTTAGTTCTCACTTTATGACTGCACTTCGAGGGCCCTACAATTTACTGTTTGAAGTCCTGCCCAGTTTTCCCCAACCAAAACGTAACACCTCATATTTACCTGAATTAAACTACAGCTGCAATTCTCAGCCTATTAGAAACTTATGGGGGGGGTGGGGGGGGGGGGGGGGGGGGGGGGGGGGGGGTGCACGGTGGTGCAGTGGTAGAGCTACCTCCTTTCAGCGCCAGAGCCCCGGGTGCGATCCTGACCACGGGTGCGATCCTGACCAGGGGTGCTTGGCTGTATGGCGTTTTACCTTCTCCCTGTGACCTGAGTGGGTTTTCTCTGAGATCTTCCGTTTCCTCCCACACTCTAAAGACATAAAGGTTTCTTCACTAACACTATCCTACACACACAAGGGACAATTTACAATGTTACCAAGCCAATTAGCCTACAAACCTGTACATCTTTGGAGTGTGGGAGGAATCCGGAGATCCCAGAGAAAGCCCGCATTTACTTGTTTAAGCAACATTGGATGCTCATTTCGGTGGAAGAGTTTTAGCGTTGACTTGCATGGAATCATGAAGGGAGGCAGATGAATCACCTGCAGCCAGAAGGCTGTGGAGGCCATCAGTGGATATACTTAAGGCAGAGATAGATAGATTCTTGATTAACGTGGATGTCAGAGGTTAAGGGGAAAAGGCAGGAGAATGGGGTTAGGAGGGAAAGATAGATCAGCCATGATTGAATGGCGGAGTAGACTTGGTGGGCCGAATGGCCTAATTCTGTTTCTATCACATAATCTTATGATCTTTACAAGTGATGCAGAACAAAATTATTCCAGCCATAGATTGCCACAGCTCTGGAAGCTGTCACCAAGTAATGTGTGGTGATATATGAGCTGAGCACACATTTAGAAATGTTCTACCGAGAAAAACAGTGAGATTTCGCAGAAGTAAGTCAAGAAATTTCATTTTAATGCCAAGATTCCCCAATCTTTGCCTGATTTATTTGTCTTCCAACAGGACAGTGAGGAATTTCATGGGATGTAACGCCATCGGGGTCAGAAAAGATTGACTTGGGCAGGGAAATAAAGGGGTTATTTTTCACAGTAGCAAAACAACAACAAGCAGTGTTTTGTAGTCTCAGCGTTCAATTTCCTCTTGTTTCCTCACATATAGTCTCTATCCCTCACACAGACATGGTTACCGCCATGTTCCCTGCTTTGTGTGAACATCTATAAACATTAAGCATGCTTTACAAATCATCCCAGACTATGCAAGTGGCTGTGCCCCAACCCCCACCAAGTCCATTCCATTGAAGCTCGTGAAATTAATTTGAGGCAGTGTACAATGTCTTATGCTGCAGGCTGAGGTTTCATGTCTGGGGAACAGAATCATAAACCACATCTCCAAGTATAAGGTTGGATGGGCTTGCGGTGGGTACCGGAGGTCAGACGAGGATGTGCAGCTGAGACCATAGGGCGACCCAGCAAGGATTGATAGGCGAGATGTGGTTCGACGTTAGAACAAAGGGGGCCCGGGTGTGGGAGGATTGCGAGAACAAAGGGGGCCCTGTGAGGTGGTCACTGAGAACAACCGAGGACTATTGGGGACTTTAATGAATACTTTGTGACTTTCCCGGCGCCCTAAACGTGTAGGCTCTTTGCATACCTTGTGCATGGTTTGCAAAACAAAGAATTTCACCGTGATAAAAAAGTATCTGGACACTCCCTGGTCACTCTTCTCGCCTCTCCCATTGGGTAAAAGGGATAGGAATGTGAAAATGCACGCCTCCAGATTCAGGGACAGTTTCTTCCCAGCTGTTATCAGGCAACTGAACCATCCCACCACAACCTGAGAACAGTGCTGAACTACCATCTACCTCATTGATGACCCTCGGACTATTTTTGATCGGACTTTACTGGCTTTACCTTGCACTAAACGTTATTCCCTTATCATGTATCTATACACTGTAAATGACTCGATTGTAATAATGTATTGTCTTTCCACTGACTGGTTAGCACGCACTGTACCTCGGTACACGTGACCATAAACAATAGACAATAGGTGCAGGAGTGGGCCATTCGGCCCTTCAAGCCAGCTCCGTCATTCAATGTGATCATGGCTAATCATCTCCAATCAGTACCTCGTTCCTGCCTTCTCCCCATATCCCCTGACTCCGTTATTTTTAAGAGCCCTATCTAGCTCTCTCTTGAAAGCATCCAGAGAACCTGCCTCCACCGCCCTCTGAGGCAGAGAATTCCACAGACTCACCAATCTATGTGAGTAAAAGTGTTTCCTCGTCTCCATTCTAAATGGCTTACACCTTATTCTTAAACTGTGGCCCCTGGCCTTCAACTGTTTATACTGTGTAGTATCAATCAGTCAAACAAGCGGCAGGAGCATGGGACAAACCACTATCATTCTGCAGGAGGTGAATGAGAAAGTGGGGTAACATAGACCTGGCGTGAATGCATGATCAACGTGCAATGTGGATTCAGTGGGCCACAGGGCCTGCTTTCATGCTGCGTCTTTCAATAAGCGAGTTTGATATTCTGAAAAACGCAAGGAATCATGGGATTTGTCAAAGGTCATTCGTGATAAAGGAGAAAAAAAAGTGAATGCAGCGCTGTATAAACTGTGTATGAATTGTTAACTATTCTACCAATGAATTAATCTAGAATTCTGTCAACTCAATAGTTTCCTTTCAGTTCACACACTGTTTACACAGTCCCAGTTCTAGTTCAATTCATTAATCTGCAATTGTGAGATATTCAAAAAGTTAAAGAATATATTATTTTCATTTAATCCTTAATGTGTTTGCTACTGGAATAAGAAGATATTACGTGTTTGAAACATTCTCTTCTCTTCATTCACAAATGATGTGAAAAAATATATTTAATGTGAGGAACAGGGGTGCCAGGTAGCGGGGTGTAACAGCGAGAGAGAGGGGGGGGCAGACACGGGGAGAGACTGGACCAGCGGAGGGATATTCTTGGCAGCTGAGCTGCTGCGTGTGTACAGGCCTACGTTTCGTCCGTGGTCGGGGTCGAGCCCGGGTCTCTGGCACTGCAGCTGCTGTTGAGTTGCTGTAGGGCCGTCTCCGTCCCCTCCCGGGTGTCCCATCCCTGTCCGGGAGCGGCCAGACATGTCCGGGGTGGCCCTGGACTGGCGGGGCACTGGCCCAGAGCGGTGTGGGCCTCGGTATTGGAGCTGGTGCGGAGGAAAGGCACTGGCTCTGGCTTGGCTCTGCTCCGACTCCCGGGAGGGCCATTCCCCAGTGGGCCGGGGACCGTCGGCTGTGCCTCTCGCCTTGTCCAGTGGCTGTCGGTTGGCTCCCTCAGTGCCGGCGGGTGCCGGGTATCGGTCATCAGCGGGGATGCACACGGGATGCTGGGGTGGCTCGACATCCCAAATGCACCACCTCACACCTCTCTGTATTAAATTCCATCAACCCTTCCCCCGCCCACCTGGCTAATCGATCCAGATCCTGCTGCAATCTTTCACAACCATCTTCACTATCTGCAAAACCACTCACTTTTGTATCTTCTGCAAACTTCCTAATCTTGCCGTGTATGTTCTCATCCAAATCATTGATGTAGATGACAAACTGTAACGGGCCCAGCACCGAACCCTGAGGCACACCACTAGTCACAGGCCTCCAGTCTGAGAAGCAACCTTCCACGATCACCCTCTGCTTCCTTCCATGGAGCCAATTTGCCATCCATTCAGCTATCTCTCCTTGGATCCCATGAGATGCAGCCTACCATGCGGCACCTTGTCGAACGCCTTACTAAAGTCCATGTGTGTGTGTCCATTCGTGGCTGGTGCTCGGGTTTCACCGGTACAGGGGGGGGTGGCTGTCGGCCGCTGGGTGGGGCGGGAGGTGCGACTGGTGGTCCCCGGCCTGGCGGGGAGCAGGTTCCTCGGCAGTTGGAGCGGAGTTGGGCAGGAGTTGCGTTTCTTCTCCGGTCTGGCTGTGGGCCTGGGGCCGCGGCTGCTCCGGGCCGGTGTCCCGTCGGTCCGGGGTCGCCCCGGGCATCTCCGGCCGCCCACTGTCCAGTGGCTGCTCGGCGGTGCTTGCGGCGCTGGGGACCCGGGTTCGATCCCGGCTGCGGATAGGGCGCAGATCCGTATACGCGCTGCATCTCCGCTACCGAGAATGGATTGTGGGAGAAAACCAACCCAGGTCACGGGAAGGACGTACAGACTCCGTACAGACCGCACCCGTAGTCGGGATCGAACCCGGGTCTCCAGCGCTGCATTCGCTGTGAGGCAGCAACTCTACCACTGCGCCACCATGTTGGTGAAAGAGTTGCTGCCTTACAGCGCCAGAGACACGGGTTCGATCCTGACTACGGGCGCTGTCTGTACGGAGTCCCCGTGACCTGTGCAGGTTTTATCTCACAATCCAAAGACATACAGGTTTGTAGGTTAATTGGCTATGTATAAGTGTAAATTGTCCCTCGTGTGTGTAGGATAGTGTTAGTGTGCGGGGATCGCTGGTCGGCGCGGACACGGTGGGCTGAAGGGCCAGTTTCCGTGCTGTATCTCTGAACTAAACTAAACTATTCACCGCTGCCTGCACTTAAATTCACAATTTGTGAATTGTGAATGAAAGAAGAATGCAGCAGCTCATGACAAATTATCTTTTGTGTAAATTATGCAAAAAGATTTAATCCACATTCTCCTTTCAGTGACGATTTTTTCTTCCCATCATTTATCTGCTCTAAATGGATCTTCTTAAAACCTATCATGGCTCCTGCTCCTATTGTCTTCACATTCCAAAGTTAGAGGTAGGAACTGTGCCTTACAGGCCATTTCAGAGGGCATCTACGGGTCAACTACAAGGCAGTGGTCTGGGTTCGCTTGTAGGTCAGTATAGGGGAGGAGCGTAGCGCACCTATCACCCAGGCCAGCAGTGAACAAAACAGGTTTGTCATCTTGACGCAAGGAACTGCACATGCTGGTTTACAAAAAAAGACACAAAGTGCTGGAGTAACTCAGCGGGTCAGGTAGCGTCTCTGGAGTACATGAATAGATTACTTCAATTTTAAAAGAGTCCCAACCTGAAATGTCACCAATTCAAGTTCTCCAGAGATGCAGCCAGACCCACTAAGGTGTTTCATGTTAACCTGTTAACTTCCAGTTCAAAAAGTGTAAGAAAGAACTGCAGATGCTGGTTTAAATCGAAACATGTCCCACTGAGTTACTCCAGCATTTTGTGTCTAGCATGCAGGTCAATGTTGGCATGCCTTTTTTATTTAGTGTATCATTTCATGATTTAACAGTTAATGTGAGGTACACATTCTAGAATAGAAAACGTGGATATCTTCAGATTTTCCTCATGCACCTTTTCACATTTAGACTTGTAAGCCTCTCGGCTGTTTCATCTCATCATGCAAGCTATCTTGTAACAGTCACTCCCTGGGCTCAGTGAACATTGTAAGATCATAGAGTCATAGTCATACAGCCCTTCGGCCCAACTTGCCCACACTGACCAACATGCCTCTTCTAAACTAGTCCCTCCTGCCTGCCTTTAGCCCATATCCCTCTAAACCTTTCTTATTCATATACCTGTCCAAATATTTTTTAAACATTGTGATAATACCTGCCTCAACTACCTACTATGGCAGCTTGTTCCATACACCAACCACCCTTTGTGTAAAACAGTTACCCCTCAGGTTCCTAGGAAATCTATCCCCCCTCAACTTAAACCTATGTCCTCTGGTTCTTGATTCCCCTGCTCTGGGTAAAAGGCTTTGTGCATTTACCCGATTTATTCCTTCAGATGAAGGGACAAGAATATTTTGAATGGCCCTTCCATAATCTAGGGTACTGATTCATCTCTAACCCTCTATAAGGATATTGATACATTCATATCCAAGATAACTGCATTTGTAGACTCTGCCCAAAGCATGCATACGGTCAACTACCATAATGGTAATAGTGGTACAGAACCAGTGGTCCATTGCTGGCTGTAGAGGAGGTGATAACGAAGGGATATGAACAGTGAAACTAGCAGGACAGCTAGGGTGGGGGAGGGACGGAGAGAGAGAGAGAGAATGCAAGGGTTACTTGAAATTATAGAAATCAACCCGCATACCGCTGGGTTGTAAGCTGCCCAAGTGAAATATGTTCCTTCAATTTGCGTGTGGCCTCACTCCAGTTTCCCTCACCCCTAAACCCTCAGTCTGAACAAGGGTCTCGACCTGGAAAGTCAACTACTCCTTTTCTCCAGAGATGCTGCCTGTCCCGCTGAGTAAAGGGCCAGCCCCACTATACGAGTTTACCCAAGAGCTCTCCCGAGTTTAAAAAAAAAATCAAACTCATGGTAAGTACGTAGAATGTACGTAGCGGGTACGTCGGAGCTCGGGACGTCTCTTAGCGGCACGTAACGCTAACGGCAGGTACTTGGGAAACGTGGTAAGCTCGTGAAGTTTGTTCAACATGTTGAAAAATGTCCACGAGAGCCCCGAGTACCTACGAGCGGCTATTACCGTAATTCTCCGAGTTCGAATCAGGGGAAACTCGGGAGAACTCTTGAATGACCTCGTATAGTGGGACAGGCCCTTTACTCCAGCATTTTGTGTCTATCTTTGGTGTAAACAGCTCCTTCCTACACATTTTAATAGTGGTGCCTGCTATTGATTAAATGCAAGGGGACGAAGTTGACCATTGACGGGTTCATTTCTCCTTCTACTGTTCCTGCCTGTCCTTTCCCTGCAGTCCCTCAGATTGAGAATGATGCTTCCTTTATCCGGTGTTGTGGGTTCTGAGGTACTTAATGAGCCCAATGTGAGACTGCGGACCCCTCCAAGAGGTGGTGGCTGGCAGAACAGGCGGGTGGATGAATGGTTTGTCAGGAGCTCCATTCCTTCTGTCACTTTGGGCAGCACAGTGGCGCAGCTGGTAGAGCTGCTGCCTCATAGCGCCAGAGTCCTGGGTTCGATCCCGACCACGAGTGTTGTCTGTACGGAGTCTGTACATTCTCCCCATGACCATGTGGAATTTCCCCGGGTGCTCCGGTTTCCACCCACACTCCAAAGACAGTACAGGTTTGTAGGTTAATTGGATTCGGTATAAATTGTCCCTAGCGTGTACATAGAACATTGAAAACAGGTGCAGGAGTGGGACATTCGGCCCTTCGAGCCAGCACCGCCATTCAATATGATCATGGCATCATCCAAAATCTGTATCCTGTTCCCGCTTTCTCCCCATATCCCCTGATTTCCCTAGCCCTAAGAGCTAAATCTAACTCTCTCTTGAAATCATCCAGTGAATTGGCTCCCACTGCCTTCTGTGGCAGAGAATTCCACAGGGTAGTGTTAATGTATGGGGATCGCTGGTCGGCGTGGACTTCACAAGTTACAGGAGTAGAATTAGGTCACTCAGCCCATCGAGTCTACTCCACCAATCAATCATGGCTGATCTCTGCCTCCTAATCCAATTTTCCTGCCTTCTCCCCATAACCCTTGGCCCCCATTCTAATCAAGAAGTCTTAGGAGGTTGAAGGGTTTCCTTCCACACTACAAAGATGTACAGGATTGTAGGTTAACTTGGCTTCGGTAGAAATCGTCCCTGGTGTGTAGGATAGTGTTAATGTAAGGGGAACGCTGGTCAGCGTGGACTTATCATGCCGAAGGGTTTCCTCCCACCCTACAAAGATGTACAGGTTTGTAGGTTAACTTGGCTTCGGTAGAAATCGTCCCTGGTGTGTAGTGTGAAGGTATGTGCTAGTGTACAGGGATTGCTGGCTGGCGCCGACTCGGTGGGCCGAAGGGCCTTATTTGGCGCTGTATCTCTAAACTAAAACTAAATTCAATTCAGAACTACGAAAGAAAACAGAAGGGTTGGATCTAATAATTTTGAAAGTGATATTCATTCTGCTCTCTGTCAAGAAGTATAATATTATTGGTTCCAAAAGGTTTAGCACCTCATTTTAAAAGGTTATAGTTGTGCTGTTTTGATTTTTGCTGAGTTCCAGCATCAACCTCACACAATTTGACTTGTAAAACAACCCAGAAATTGAAGTAATTTGCAAGTGTTGTGCATGATTGTGCCTCAATATTGGTTACTGCCACGAACAGTAAATCCAGCAGCAATTATTTGTCCCTGGATTTCTTCCACTATAAGCATTCAGCTTTGATTAATTCTGTTGAATACAACATGCACAAACATGAATGATGCCCTGAATTGTCAGCTTCACATTTAATCAACACCATTAATCATGTTTCAACTCTATGCATTGAAAAGTACTAATTCAATGTTGTTTGTATAATTTTCCAGTTGAAAATCAGCTTGGTACAAACCTGCACATTTAATCCTTTCATTCTGATTCATTTAATTTATTTCAGTTTAATTTATTCATGGCAGAAATACTTGCATCAGCGACTTCGAACATCAAAGCAGACCGTCCAATTTAAGTGAACTGCACTGACAAATCACCTTTGACAATGCTCTAAATCTCTGTTAACAAACGAGTGCAGATCTATTTATTCAACGTGACCGACTTGTAACTCACGAGTGAATCTTCCTGTTCTTGAAGTGAGTGGAAAAATTGATTATTTTTCCATTCGCATAGTGTGTGCAGTCAGACGTTTGCTTTCTCAAGCCAGGTAAAACTTTTTAAGAAGGAACTGCAGATGCTGGAAAATCGAAGGTAGACAAAAATGCTGGAGAAACTCAGCGGGTGCAGCAGCATCTATGGAGCGAAGGAGATAGGCAACGTTTCGGCCCAAAACGTTGCCTATCTCCTTCGCTCCATAGATGCTGCTGCACCCGCTGAGTTTCTCCAGCATTTTTGTCTATCAGGTAAAACGTTGTCAGTTTAAAGCTTTCTTCAGCCTGCCACAACAATGTTGTCATTGGAAATGAAAAGCAAGGGCGAGATGGGTGTTTGAGTTAATATTGCCTGCTTCATGATAACATCTAAAGTCAACATTAGCCCAACGTGCCCTCATGTCAAAAAGGATGCAAAGATAGAGAGAAGACAGACACTTAATGCTGGAGTAACTCAGCGGGTCAGGCAACATCTCTGGAGAAAAGGAATAGGTGATGTTTCGGGTTGGACCCTTCTGCAATCTTCGAGTCTTCTTGAGTCTGAAGAAAGGTTCCAACCTGAAATGTCATCTATATCTTTTCTCCAGAGATGCTGACTGATCGTTGAGTTACTCCAGCATTTTGTGTCTATCTTCGGTAAACCAGCATCTGCAGTTTCTTCCTACACCGATGTAGAGAAATTACTTTCCCTGCTTTCCTCATTGGATCAGTTTGTTACTTAAGTTCTAGTTGATACCAAACTACACAAAGTTTGCCATTAGTTTATGACGAACTACACCCAGTTTGTCCCCACTGCAAAAGAGTCTGAAGAAGGGTCCCGACCTGAAACATCACCCATCCATGGACTCTGAAGGGTCCCAACCCGAAACGTCACCTATCCATAAAGTTTGACGAAAGGTCCCGATCCAAAATGCCACCTATCGATGCTCTCCAGAGATGATGCCTGACTGGCTGAGTTACTCCAGTAAACCTGCCTCTCCAGTTCCTGATTCTACTTTTTGTCCCACCCGTTAATAGTTGAAATGAACTACACAGTCTGGAATTATTTTATGCCTGATCTGTGGAGGCCAGGGGAACTGCAGAGGTAGGGAACTGTAGAAGCTGGGGAACCTAAGAAGGGTCTCAACCTGAAACATCACCTTTCCATGTTCTTCAGCAGTGCTGCCTGGCCCACTGAGTTACCCCAGCACTTTGTATCCTTTTGTAGAGGCTGGGCAACTGGAGAGGCAGGGAACTGTAGAGGCAGGGGGACCGTGGAGAGAGGGGGACAACAGAGGCAACAGAATTGTAGAGACAATGTTCTCAATGTTCACATCAATGTTCTCCAGAGATGCTGCCTGACCCGTTGCTTTACTCCAGCACTTTGTGCCCTTTTGTAGAGGCAGAGGAATTGTGGAGACAGGGGAACTGTGGAAGCAGGGAACTGCCACCACTTCAACTGCGGTAGATGAAATCAGGTCTACGCGGTGATAAGGCTGAGTGCCTGGCTGCTGACTTAACCGTCACCTGCAAATCTAGGCTTTCTCACCAGTCTGTTCAAAGAACATAATGATCCCACTGGTTTGGGGTGAGCTGCTAGAGCTGCTGCCTCACAGCGCCATAGACCCGGGTTCGATCCTGATCTTGGGTATTGTGTCAGCAGAATTTGTATGGTCCCCCTGCGCCCTTGTGGGTTTCCTCCAGGTGTTCCGGTTTCCTCCCGCATCCCAAAGATGTGTTGGTTTGTAGGTTAATTGGCTTCTGTAAATTGCCCCCAGTGTGTAGGGAGTGTGATAACATAGAGAGTGTGAACGCATAGTATTGTGTTGCAGTAACTCAGCGAGACATGATTTGGGTACAGTTGGGTACAGTTTTGGTCTCCTAATCTGAGGAAATACATTCTTGCCATAGAGGGAGTACAGAGAAGGTTCACCAGACTGATTCCTGGGATGGCAGGACTTTCATATGAAGAAAGACTGGATAGACTTGGCCTGTACTCGCTAGAATTTAGAAGATTGAGGGGGGATCTTATAGAAACTTATAAAATTCTTAAGGGGTTGGACAGGCTAGATGCAGGAAGATTATTCCCGATGTTGGGGAAGTCCAGAACAAGGGGTCACAGTTTAAGGATAAGAGGGAAGTCTTTTAGGGCCGAGATGAGAAAATCATTTTTTACACAGAGAGTGGTGAATCTGTGGAATTCTCTGCCACAGAAGGTAGTTGAGGCCAGTTCATTGGCTATATTTAAGAGGGAGTTAGATGCGGCCCTTGTGGCTAAAGGGATCAGGGGGTATGGAGAGAAGGCAGGGATGGGATACTGAGTTGGATGATCAGCCATGATCATATTGAATGGCGGTGCAGGCTCGTAGGGCCGAATGGCCTACTCCTGCACCTATTTTCTATGTTTCTATGTTTCTATGATGGGCTGAATGGCCTAATTCTGCTCCTAGAACTTATGAACTTATTTGAAATACAACCTGAAATACAAGTTGGCCTTTAAACAAGCACCCACAGAAAAGAAAACTTTTTTTTTGAAATAGGCCAAACAGAAATCCCAACACTAATTTCCAAAGCTCTACTAATGTTTGCACTGAGTGTCAGCTCTGGCCAAGCGGAAAATGCATGATTTGGTGACCTTCTCTGCCTTTGACTGATCGGAAGCAAAATCCTAAAGCTGCCACTTGGCAGCCAGTTCTGACTTCTCCTTTCCTGTGTAGATGTAGTTAGCATGTGATTAACACTATGCTATATTAATCCAAGTGAGGTCATGCTGATGTTAATCTTCCCCATCGCTCACCGGAGCCACCTGGGAGAAGTCAAAACATAAGAACAGCGGCACGGTGGCGCAGCGGTAGACTTGCTGCCTTACAGCGCTGGAGTTCCTGACTACAGGATCTGTCTGTACGGAGTTTGTATGTTCTCCCCGTGACCGTGTGGGTTTTCCCCTGGGTGCTCCAGTTACCTCCCACATTCCAAAAAAACTACAGATTTGTTGGTTACTTCGGCTTTGGTTGGAAAATAGTGCAGTACTCCCAAAAAGTTAATTTGCAAGTCGAATCGGTAGTAAGGAAGGCAAATTCGGAGAATAGTGCAGTTTATGGGGAATGCTGGTTGGCATGGACTTGGTGGGCCAAAGGACGTAATTCCATGTTGTATCTCTAAACTAAACTAAACTAAACTAAACTAAACTAAACTAATCAGGAGCAGGAATGGCCAATTTGACACCTTGAACACATTTCAATGTTTAATAAGATCGTGGCTGATCTTTTACCTCAGAGCCATCTTTCTCCATTAATCCTAATCTCTTGATTTCCTCAATATCTATAGGTCTATTAATTTGGATTAGAGATACAGCATGAAAACAGGCCGTTCATTCCACCAGGTCCGCAACTACCAGCGATCACCCCGTACACTAGCAATATCTTACACACTAGGGGCAATTCTCATTTTTTTCCAAAGACAATTAACCTACAAAGCCTGTATGTCTTTGGAGTGTGGGAGGAAACTGCAGCACCCAGGGAAAACCCACACGGTCACAGGGAGAACATACAAACCGTGCAGACATCCCCCTGTAATCGGGCTCAAACCAGGGTCTCTGGCGCTGTAAGGCAGCAACTCTATAGTTACACCACTGTGCTGCCCCGAATATACTTGTTGATGCAATCTACTCAGACACTGACGCTCCACAGGATAGAGAATTCCAAAGATTCACCACCCCTGGATGAAGAAATCTCAACTCGTCATTGAAACTTGCAGAATAATGAAAGGCACAGATAGAGTTGGTGTGGAGAGGGTGTTTCCACTGGCAGGAGAGTCTCGGACTAGAGATCAAAGCCTCAGAATTAAAGGGCACTCTGAAAAGAGGTGAGGAGGAACCTCTTTAGTCCCTAATCTGTGGAACTCATTGCCACAGAGGGCTGAGGAGGCCAAGTCGGTGGATATTTTTAAGGCAGAGATAGACCATTCTTGATTAGAACGGGTATCAAGGGTTATGGGGAGAAGGCAGGAAAATGGGATTAGGAGGCGGAGATCAGCCATGATTGCATGGCAGAGTAGACTCGATGGGCCGAATGGCCTAATTCTATTCCTAAAACATGTTAACTTGTAACTTGTGAACTTGTCTCTGTTCTCTGACCAATCCTTTATTTTGAAACTGTGACCCACAGTTCTAGACTCACCAGCCAGAAAATAACCCAATCCTTGCATCCAAATATCAAGCCACGTAAGAATAGCATCTTCATAATAGTAATTGAGTCAGCAACTAGTGACATGTTTACAATAGAATTGGAGTAACCAACTAAAGATGCCTTTACAACAATATTGGAGTTGACACCTTAACGATAACTTTACAACCAAGATTGGAGTCACCAACTAAACGCATCACCTCACCAATATTGAAGTTATTAACTAATTACTTCTTTACAACAGAATTAGAATTCATAAGATCATAAGACTTAAGACGCTGTCCCACTGTACGAGCTAATTCAAGAATTCTCCCGAGTTTCCTCTGATTCAAACCCGTAGAATTACGGTAATAGCCGCTCGTAGGTACTCGGGGCTCTCGTGGACATTTTTCAACATGTTTCATTTTTCAACATGTTGAAAAATCTTCACAAGTCTTCACGAGCTTACCGCGTTAATCGAGCACCTGCCGTTAGCGTTACGAGACACTAAGAGACGTCCCGAGCTCAGACTTACCCGTCACGTACATTCTATGTGCTTACCACGAGTTCGATTTTTTTTTAAACTCAGGAGAGCTCTTGAATTACCTCGTACAGTGGGACAGGCCTTTTAGCAGCAGAATTAGGCCATTTGGCTCATCCAGTCTGTTCCGCCATTCAATCATGGATGATCTACTTTTCCCTCTCAACGCCATTCTCCTGCCATCTGCCTATACCTGGTGACACCATGTTCAAGAAGGAACTGCAGATGCTGGAGAATCGAAGGTAGACAAAATTGCTGGAGAAACTCAGCGGGTGCGGCAGCATCTATGGAGTCTGAAGAAGGGTTTCGGCCCGAAACATTGCCTATTTCCTTCGCTCCATAGATGCTGCCACACCCGCTGAGTTTCTCCAGCAATTTTGTCTACCTGTTGACACCATTACTAATCAAGACCCTATCAATCTCCACTTTAAAAATACCAAATGACTTGGCCTCCACTGCTGTCTGTGACAACGATTCATCACCCTCTGACCAAAGAAATTCCTCATCCTTCTAAAAAGTACTTCCTTTTATCCTAAGGCTGTGCAATCTGGTCATTGACTCCTCCCACTACTGGAAACGTCCTTTCCATATCCACTCCATCTAGGCCTAGATGCCAGCTAATCGCATTTTTACAACAATAAGTTGTATTTGAGTTAGCACTGATTGCCACTTTTCAGAAGTGAAATATTTCCTAATGCCATTTATAGAAACATAGAAACATAGAAAACAGGTGCAGGAGTAGGCCATTCAGCCCTTCGAGCCTGCACCGCCATTCAATATAATCATGGCTGATCATCCAACTCAGTATCCTGTACCTGCCTTCTCTCCATACCCCCTGATCCCTTTAGCCACAAGGGCCACATCTAACTCCCTCTTAAATATAGCCAATGAACTGGATTCAACTACCTTCTGTGGCAGAGAATTCCACAGATTCACCACTCTCTGTGTGAAAAATGTTTTCCTCACCTCGGTCCTAAAAGATTTCCCCCTTATCCTTAAACTGTGACCCCTTGTTCTGGACTTCCCCAACATCGGGAACAATCTTCCTGCATCTAGCCTGTCCAACCCCTTAAGATTTTTTGTAAGTTTCTAAAAGATCCCCCCTCAATCTTCTAAATTCTAGCGAGTACAAGCCGAGTCTATCCAGTCTTTCTTCATATGAAAGTCCTGACATCCCAGGAATCAGTCTGGTGAACCTTCTCTGTACTCCCTCTATGGCAAGAATGTCTTTCCTCAGATTAGGAGACCAAAACTGTACGCAATACTCCAGGTGTGGTCTCACCAAGGCCCTGTACAACTGCAGGGTCTTGCAGGGTCGGATGCGTCGTGTTCATTTTCAATGTTCCAACTGTGTGTTTGAGAACTTCAGAATCTCCGCCACCCAATGCTTGAAAACCCACCAAATAAAGCAGTATCTTTACTTCCAGAGTATGAGTGTGGAGGAAAGGAACCTGCCTACCTGGCAACACAGTAAGGAAGGCACTCCTGAAGCTGTAACCCATGGTGTTAGCACCCAAGCAGATATACATCCCTGCATCCTCCTCCTTTGCTCTGGAGATCATCAGTTTGTTTAAGTAAGAGCCATCGGGCCGGGACCACACCTCGCCGGTCGGCAACACGACAAACTTCTGCCCACCAACGTCGATGGTGGAGTTGTACTTGTTCTCGCTTCCATACTCCACTCTCTTTAGCCACTGGATCACAGGCTTGACGTCACTGCGGACCTTGCACTGGAAGGAGGTGGTCCCTCCGTAATCGACCGTGGTGTTTACGGGGTGGGTTCCGGTCAGGATGGGTTTGGACCTGGTGGTCTCTGCAAACAACAAGAGAAGTGGCAGGTCGTTAGTGTCAAATGGCTGCACAAACTGCAGCATGCAAAGGCAAGTTAGACCTCATCACATCCACAGCTAAATTTAGTTTAGTTTAATTTATAGCTTAGCTTAGTTTGGTTTAGCTTAGTTTAGTCCATTAGTGTCCTTCAGCAAAGGAAATTTACTATCCTAACCCAGCCAGTATGTCACTTCTGATGCAAAGTGATGCCTTCCCTCACAGTGAGGAATGTGGAGGAGTCACTGTGGTGGATGTTTATGTTAAAATGTATTTTGTGTGGTCCATTGCTTTTTATTTGTATGACTGACCTGGCAAATGAAATTCCTCGTATGTTGCATAGTATGTTATTATCTAAATGGTGTCAAGTTGGTAAGAGGGGAAGTACAACGGGATCTGGGGGTCCTTGTTCATCAGTCAATTAAAGTAGCGAATGGCATGTTGGGTATAGGAGCAAAGAGGTCCTTTGAGGATGGACATCCTTGCTATTGAGGGAGTACAGCATAGGTTCACAAGGTTAATTCCCGGGATGGTGGGACTGTCATATGCTGAGAGAATAGAGCGGCTGGGCTTGTACACTCTGGAATTTAGAAGGATGAGAGGATATCTTATTGAAACATATATGAGATTATTAAGGGTTTGGACACGCTAGAGGCAGGAAACATGTTCCCGATGTTGGGGGAGTCCAGAACCAGGGGCCACAGTTTAAGAATAAGGAGTAGGCCATTTTGAATGGAGATGAAGAAACACTTTTTCACACAGAGAGTTGTGAGTCTGTGGAATTATCTGCCTCAGAGGGCGGTGGAGGCCGGTTCTCTGGATACTTTCAAGATAGAGCTAGATAGGGCTCTTAAAGATAGCGGAATCAGGGGATATGGGGAGAAGGCAGGAATGGGGTACTGATTGGGGATGATCAGCCATGATCACATTGAATGGTGGTGCTGGCTCAAAGGGCCGAATGGCCTACTCCTGCACCTATTGTCTATTGTAATACTTGGCTAAAAAAGTATTATTGTGATTGTGATTGTAAACACCTTCTGAAATGGGCTGGCAAAGGTCGAGCCAGGTACACAAAGGTCGAGCCAGGTACACGCATAAATAAACTGGAAGAGTCTTGGTTGACTCAGCCACTCAATGCCATTGGAGGGTAAAGGAATCAGTGCAATTAAATCTCTTTTATTTCTTTACCTTATTAATGCCATGATATTTTCCACATTTAATCGATCATTGATTAGCGCATCAATTAGTTGCCTACCGCTCGTATCTGTCCACTGTGGACGGCTCGATTGTAATCATGTATCGTCTTTCCACTGACTGGATAGCACGCAACAAATGCTTTTCACTGTACCTCGGTACACGTGACAATAAACTAACCAAACTAAACTAGCTCAGTGGGTATTATCTCTGTGGCATATCAGATTTGGTAAAAAATATCCCTAATTTTATGGGTTGTTAGCTGCTATCGGATGTATTTAAGTAAAGACTTGTTGAAGGTCAATGGTTTAACATGATTAAAAGTATATTGTTGGCTATTGTTTATGTGGAAGGAAGTGGTCAGGATTAGTGGGATCGGGCCGGGACCACAGTGGGTGAGGGTGGGGGCGGGAGAAGTGGGTTCGTGTTTAATCTCTCTGGTAATATAAAGTATATTTCTTTTGTACTAAGTTTGAATGCACAAAATTGAAGCCATTGGCTACAGTTAGAGAAGCATTCAGAAGACTGCACAGTGTCTCTTGCCCAGAGTAGGGGAATTGAGTACCAGAGGGCATAGGTTTAAGGTGAGGTGGGGCGGGGGGGGGGGGAGATTTAACTTGAGGGGTAATGTTTTCACACAAAGGGTGGTGGGTGTATGTAACGAACTGCCGGAGGAGGGAGTTGAGGCAGGGACTATCCCAAGGTTTAAAAAACAGTTAGCCAGGTACACAAAAATGCTGGAGAAACTCAGCGGGTGCAGCAGCATCTATGGAGCGAAGGAGATAGGCAACGTTTCGGGCCGAAACCCTTCTTCAGAGAGGTACATGGATAGGACAGGTTTAGAGAGATATGGGCCAAACACAGGCAGGTGTGACTAGTGTAGATGGGACATGTAGGCCGGTGTGGGGAAATTGGGCTGAAGGGTCTGTTTCCACACTGTATGACTAGAACATTATGACTCTATGACTGCAGTCATTAACTAATTCAATACTACAGAAAATTAAACCTTCTGAAAGCTTCCTCTAAGGAAAACGGCTTAAGCGTTACTGCTGTTTGTTTTATTAACTAATTTTGTTGGATTGTTGGGCTTTGTGCCAAAGTGTAGCCAAAGGAATGGACACAAGGCAAGAGTCTTACAGCTACTTTATGTAAGGTTCTCTTTGACTTTAGCTGTCTGCACATCATTCTGAGCTTCTGGCAGGAGTCATGCACACAAAATAAATGTCTCCCTGGTGACTAATGGGGCAGAAAAAACCCAACATGGGTCTGCTCTGCTGGATTATCATGAATAAACTATTGTTATTCCCAGCTGCAGTGAGGTAACTGCAGTGTAAAGTTTACATCGGCCTCATCATTAACGCTCTTAATCACTATTGTCTAAAGGATTCTATCAATAACAGACAGTTCTGAGCAGACACAAGACAGTGGCAAGTAGTTCACTAGAGGTATACAGCTCTGCTACTGTGAGCAGCATTTGTGCTGATAATTATTTGACAGCAATAAGTACCAACCATTATGGCTTCATGTACTACCAGGCTAAAGGAACAATTTCCTACATTGGTGAATAATGTCAGCAGCCAATCTAATCTTGGAAAAGATTATGAACAAACCTTGTCTAATGCATGCTCCAGGGCTTAAAGACATCATATGCGTACGTGCGTATGGGCAGGGTATATGCATGCACGCGTGCGCGCACACACACACACACACACAGATCTCTCAATTTCTCCATTCAGAAATTAGCACAAGACTTCTTTATAGGATGTTCCCTATGTTCCTTCTCCGTTGCTGTGTGAAAATGCATAAGCTCCCCATGTAAAGGTACTGTATGTGACTGAAAGGGATACAACCATTAACTCTGTTTCTCTCTGCACAGATGCTGCCTGACCTGCTCAATATTGTCAACATTTTACTTTGCTTACAGTTGGAAAATAAATGCTGGCCATTTGATCAATAATCATATTACAAAAATATACAAGGCAGAAACCGTGACCTGGGGCTCCAGGTATCTTGTTGATACTTGGGGTCCTAGGTAGAGACTTTTGCGTTTCCTCTTTAGCACATTGAATATTAGAAAAATAGAAACATAGAAAATAGGTGCAGGAGTAGGCCATTCGGCCCTTCGAGCCTGCACCGCCATTCAATATGATCATGGCTGATCATCCAACTCAGTATCCCATCCCTGCCTTCTCTCCATACCCCCTGATCCCTTTAGCCACAAGGGCCGCATCTAACTCCCTCTTAAATATAGCCAATGAACTGGCCTCAACTACCTTCTGTGGCAGAGAATTCCAGAGATTCACCACTCTCTGTGTGAAAAATGTTTTTCTCATCTCGGTCCTAAAAGATTTCCCCCTTATCCTTAAACTGTGACCCCTTGTTCTGGACTTCCCCAACATCGGGAACAATCTTCCTGCATCTAGCCTGTCCGACCCCTTAAGAATTTTGAATATAAATATAGAATATTGTGTTCAGTTCAGGGCACCACGTTATAGGAAAGATATCGTCAAGCTTGAAAGGGTTCAGAAAATATTTATGAGGATATTACCAGGACTAGAGGGTGCAAGCTACAGGGAGAGGTTGAGTAGGCTGAGTCTCTATTCCATGGAGCGTAGCAGGATGAGGGGGAATCTTATAGAGGTGTACAAAATCATGGGAGGAATAGATCGGGTAGATGCACAGAGTCTCTAGCCCAGAGCAGGGGAATCGAGGACCAGAGGACATAGGTTCAAGGTGAAGGGGAAAAGATTTAATAGGAATCCGAGGGATAACCTTTTCACACAAAGGGTGGTGGGTGTATGGAACAAGCTTCCAGTGGAGGTAGTTGAGGCTGGGACTATCTCAACGTTTAAGAAACAGTTGGACAGGTACATGGATAGGACAGGTTTGGAGGGATATGGACCAAGCGCAGGCAAGTGGGACTAGGGTAGCTGGGACATTGTTGGCGGTGTGGGCGAGTTGGGCCGGAGGGCCTGTTTCCGCACTGTATCACTCTATGACTCTCTGACTAACCCTTGACACCCGTTTTAATTAACAATTTATCTACCTCTGCCTTAAAGATATGCACCAACTTGGCTTCCACAGCCCTATGTGGCAATGAGTTCCACAGATTAACGACCCTCTGCCTATCCTCTCATCCCCAATGGTCCCTATCTTCTCGGCCTTTCCTTATACATCAGTTCTGTTCAGATCAGTTGAGTTTGGTGTTGTTTATTGTCACGTGTAGCGAGGTACAGTGAAAAGCTTTTGTTGCGTGCTTAAAGAGAACGGGCCAGAGAACGGGTAGCCATGCTGCACGTGGGTTTGATTTGATGGCACCTTTCACCCCAAGGAATGTCACAGAGACTGGGGCAGGTTAAATTGCAGGGAGCACCAAGACTTTTCTCCACATAAAGTAGCCTTTCCAATTTCAGCTGTGACAGAGGAAGGAATTAGAGTGGTAGAGTTGCTGCCTAACTGCGGCAGGGACCCGGGTTCGGTCCTGGCTACGGGTGCTTGTTTGTACGGAGTTTGTACATTCTTCCTTCATGTACATAATGCAACAAAGTGTGGAGTCATGCACTTTAGTAATAGGAATCAAGTTGTAGACTATTTTCTAAATGAGGTCATCAGTCAATGAAAGTAAACATGCAGGTACAGCGGGCAATGAAGAAAGCGAATGGCCTGTTGGCCTTCATAAAACAAGAGGAGTTGAGTATAGGAGCAAAGAGGTCCTTCTGCAGTTGTACAGAGCCCTAGTGAGATCACACCTGGAGTATGGTGTGCAGCTTTGGTCTCCAAATTTGAGGAAGGACATTCTTGCTATTGAGGGAGTGCAGCGTAGGTTCATAAGGTTAATTCCCGGGATGGCGGGATTGTCATATGCTGAGAGAATGGAGCAGCTGGGCTTGTATACTCTGGAATTTAGAAGGATGACAATAGACAATAGACAATAGGTGCAGGAGTAGGCCATTTGGCCCAACAAGCCAGCACCGCCATTCAATGTGATCATGGCTGATCATCCCCAATCAGTGCACCGTTCCTGCCTTCTCCCCATATCCACAGACTCTGCTATCTTTAAAAGCCCTATCTAGCTCTCCCTTGAAAGTATCCAAAGAAACGGCCTCCACCGCACTCCGAGGCAGAGAATTCCACACACTCACAACTCTCTGTGAGAAAAAGTGTTTCCTCGTCTCCATTGTAAATGGCTTACCCCTTATTCTTAAACTGTGGCCCCTGGTTCTGGACTCCCCCAACATCGGGAACATGTTTCCTGCCTCTAGCGTGTCCAAACCCATAACAATCTTATATGTTTCAATACGATCCCCTCTCAGTATAGGTGTCAGAGGTTATGGGGAGAAGGCAGAAGAACGGGGTTAGGAGGGAGAGATAGATCAGCCATGATTGAATGATGGAGTAGACATGATGGGCCGAAAAGCCTAATTCTACTTTTATTCCTTATGACCTTATGAACTTATGACCTTCTCGTGACCAGCGTGGGTTTTCTCCGGATGCTCCGGCTTCCTCCCACCCGCAAAGTCGTATAGGTTTGTAAGTTAATTGGTTTGGTATCATTGTAAATTGTCCCTCGTGTGTTAAGGGTAGTGTTAGTGTACGGGGACCACTGGTTGGCATGGACTCAGCGGGCTGAAGGGCCTGTTTCCATGCTGTATCTCTGAATTAAACTAAACTAACCAGCCGGCAGAAAGACAATACATGAGTACAATCGAGCCATTTGCAGTGTACAGATACATGATAAGGGAATAACGTAAGAAATGTTGCTGTAGGAGTAGAGATTTAAAAGTGTGGAGCGATTGTAATATGTGATTGTAGATCTGCTTCAGTGACTAGCACGCTAATAGTCGCTTGGGTTGGGCTCCATCTTGGATAGACATCCAACCCTTTCATAGACACAAAATTCTGGAGTAACTCAGCGAAACAGGCAACATTACTGGATAGAAGGAATGTGTTATGTTTTCGGTCAAGACCTTTCTTCAGGCCCATCTCCGACATCTCCCTACTGTTTCTTGATCTCACCGTCTCCATCCATCCTACTCCAACCCCTTTATCCCAGGAATCAACCAAGTGAACATTCTCTGTGTCGGTGCCAATACAGGCACATCTTTGCTTAAATAGGCAGAGCAAAACTGTGTACATTAGGCCCACTCCTGCCTTCCAAAACTGCAACCAAAAACTTCCTTCACTCACATATTGCCGTAAAGGCAAAAATTCCATTTGTCTTCCTTATTCATTGCTGCACCTGTAAATGATGTGATGCAAAGGGTTCAGATCCATCTGTACCATTCGATTTTGTCGGCTTGCACTCTTTGAACAATAATTTGTTTTTTATTATTCCTTCCAAAATGGGCATCCTCACATTTTCCCACATTATACTCCACATGCCAACTTCTGAACCCCTCAGGCAGCCTTTGTCTATATTGCCTTTGGAGGTTTTTGGTGTCCGCACAAACTACCAACACATTCGTCTTTGCCTCAGCAAGGCCACCAAGATAATTAAGGACAAGTCTCACCCCGGACACTCCCTCTTCTCCCCTCTCCCATCAGGCAAGAGGTACAGAAGGATAATCATATAATAACTCATATAACAATTACAGCACGGAAACAGGCCATCTCGACCCCTCTAGTCCGTGCCGAACACATAATCTCCCCTAGTCCCATATACCTGCGCTCAGACCATAACCCTCCATTCCTTTCCCATCCATATAACTATCCAATTTATTTTTAAATGATAAAAACGAACCTGCCTCCACCACCTTCACTGGAAGCTCATTCCACACAGCTACCACTCTCTGAGTAAAGAAGTTCCCCCTCATGTTACCCCTAAACTTCAGTCCCTTAATTCTCAAGTCATGTCCCCTTGTTTGAATCTTCCCTACTCTCAGTGGGAAAAGCTTTTCCACGTCAACTCTGTCTATCCCTCTCATCATTTAAAAAACCTCTATCAAGTCCCCCCTTAACCTTCTGCGCTCCAAAGAATAAAGCCCTAACTTGTTCAACCTTTCTCTGTAACTTAGTTGCTGAAACCCAGGCAACATTCTAGTAAATCTCCTCTGTACTCTCTCTATTTTGTTGACCGTTGATGAAACATGTTGATGAAAGAGCACACATCCCAATTCAGGGACAGTTTCTTCCCAGCTGTTTTCAGGCAACTGAACCATCCTACCAACAAGTAGTGAGCTGTCCTGAACTACTATCTACCTTTGATAGGACTTTACTGGACTTTATCTCTCACCAAATGTTATTCAGGTTATTCCCTTTATCATGTGTTTGTACACTGTGGATTGTAATCAGATATTGTCTTTCCATTGACTGGTTAGCACACACCAAAGGCTTTTCACTGTACATCTGCACACGTGACAATACACTTAACTCAAACTGCTTATTGCAGAAGAACTGGCCAAATTGTCAAAACTCTCAGATTCTCTTTCATAACACCATGTTGACTCTGCCTGAACCCTTTGTGATTTTCTAAATATCCTGCTATTAACCTTCCTGATACCACTTTCCCAACAACATGTACAGTAGGCTAACTGGCTTACAGTGTCCTGCTTTCCATGATCACAGCACTGTTTGACGGAGCTGACCGCACACAAACTGCCTGGTCTCCTGTGTTGTTCCAGTGAGGAATCCTAGCACGGACTCGATGGGCTGAAGGACCTGCTTCCATGCTGTATCTCTCAACTTAAACTAAATTAATCCCACCATGCCGATATGCAGGGAGTTCCAGGAATTAGACCCAGCAATAATGAAAGCATAGTGAAAGGTTTCTAAGTTAACCGAATGCATGACGTCCCATGTGGACTACTGACTCGGTGCTGGAGTAGTAAAACGGTTCTGGCGCTGGATAAGTAGGCAAAGCCTACTCAGGGATGTGAATTTAAATTCCACCATGGTTGCTGGCAAAACCAAATTCAAAATTAAATCCAAACTAAAACAGATTTGGTTCATGCTTTTGAAAAGACACCATTACCCTTTGTCCTGCCTCTCCTCTCTTTGAGCATCCTCCTACCCCCCCCCCCCCTCCCGCCGCATGTAATCTGAAGAAGGGTCCCAACCTGAAACCACATTCTAAAGAGATCCTGCCTGACCCGCTGAGTTACTCCAGCACTTTGTGTCTTTTTGTTGTTGCAAACCAGTATCTGCAGTTCCTTGAGTCTTTGAATCTTTTGAAAAGGTGTTTTGTTTGTGAAAGCTATTTGGTTCAATGATTCAATGGTATTTTTTTTTGTCCCATGTGTAAATTCACAATTAAATTCCTTTCTTACATACAGTCCAGTACAGTTTTCCCATACCTAAGCACATTCCCCATTAGCAAGTGCACAGAAATAGTCTACTGAGCCCGCATGCAAATGGCGCCATGTTTTGGGGTCATTTTTGAAAGACCGGTTCGCGCTCTAATCCTGGCGAGGCCCCGGCTGCTGTAGGGCCTCTAGCCATCGCCTTCACTAATGCCCTGCTGTGGAGGGAACCTGCATCCTTGCTCAGAACGGCCTGTCTGAGACTACAGACCCAGAGCAAAGTGATCGACAAAGTGAAATTACTTCATATGACTGAGGAAAGACATCCTTGCCATAGAGGGAGTACAGAGAAGGTTCACCAGACTGATTCCTGGGATGTCAGGACTTTCATATGAAGAAAGACTGGATAGACTCGGCTTGTACTCGCTAGAATTTAGAAGATTGAGGGGGGATCTTATAGAAACTTACAAAATTCTTAAGGGATTGGACATGCTAGATGCAGGAAGATTGTTCCCGATGTTGGGGAAGTCCAGGACAAGGGGTCACAGTTTAAGGATAAGGGGGAAATCTTTTAGGACCGAGGTGAGGAAAACATTTTTCACACAGAGAGTGGTGAATCTGTGGAATTCTCTGCCACAGAAGGTAGTTGAGGCCAGTTCATTGGCTATATTTAAGAGGGAGTTAGATGTGGCCCTTGTGGCTAAAGGGATCAGGGGGTATGGAGAGAAGGCAGGTAGAGTTGGATGATCATCCATGATCATATTGAATGGCGGTGCAGGCTCGAAGGGACGAATGGCCTACTTCTGCACCTATTTTCTATGTATCTATGTTTCTATATTACACTAAGGTCAGGAGGCAATTAGGGATGAACATGAAATGTTGACTTAAGCCAGGGACATCCGTATTCTGTAAAGAAATATAGTCAGCGGAACAAAATTCTAAAGCATTACTTTACAAGGGCAAAACGTCTCTCTGTACAATCTGCCTGAATCTGGTGTTCACCTGGGTGGAACTGTCTGGCCTCAAGGCAGGGAAAAACAAATTGAATCGACCTTTAATCAGACTGAAAATCAGCTGTTTTGTAGTGAAACACTGCAGGAAAATGACGGGGTATTTTTTTTTAGAAAAAGCAAAAGAATGCGAGTAATGTGGGCGGCGTGACATTGAAACATAAAAGAATAAATATCCATTTTTGATACTGAAGGGCATCAGAAATAAATTGGAATTTCCTTGCTTTCGCCTGATCCAGATTTTAGAATGAAAGCCACCACATGTGACAAGAGGGATGAGGCCTGATTCAAGTTTTGCATCTCTGCTCCTGTGTTTCGAATGAAAACACATTTAGCAACTGCACACAGCTGCCTGGCCTTATCGCTGCCAGATGTGAAGTGGGCTGCAGGTTTGACTCTTGCATAGCGCGGAGTACACATTTGGCCATGTGTTTCTCATTGTAAACATAAGACCCGCTTGCAACTGTCTTCAAATAGACCATTATTTTAATCCCTTCTTAAAGGCAGTGCGGTACTTACGGATTACTTCAACCTTGTATGTCGCGTTTATCTCGCCTGCTTTGCTATAGACACGGCACGTGTACTTCCCACTGTCTCCCGGCCTTAGGCTTTTCAGGGTTAAAGTCCACTTCTTTTTCTTGGTGTCTCCCAGGTCCTGAGGCGTGAGAGGCCTGTTGTCCTTCAGCCAGGTGATATCGGGCTGGGGATAGCCACTGGCGGCACACTTGAGTCGTATTGAGCTGCCCACGGGACGGGCTATCACCCTGCGACGCATTTTGGTGGGCTGCGTAAACCGGGGCCTGACTACAAATTACCAAAGAAAAGCTGTTACAACCCTGTGGAGTAAACATACGCTCGCCTAATGAACAACACGCGCTGCGCACTGCCAACATGGAATGGGACGGTGTGTCAGTAGATTTTGACCCCCATCTGAAGGGAAAGATTCTTCAGAGGTTCTTGGCCTCTCTTAGTTTAGTTTAGTTTAGAGATACAATGCAGAAACAGGCCCTTCGGCCCACTGAGTCCGCACCGACCAGCAATCCCCACATGTTAACACTATCCTCCTCACACTACGGACAATTTACACATATACCAAGCCAATTAACCTACATACCTGTACGTCTTTGGAGTGTGGGAGGAAACCAAAGATCAAAGGTACAGGATACTGAGTTGACTGAGTTGGATGATCAGCCATGATCATATTGAATGGTGGTGCAGGCTCGAAGGGCCGAATGGCCTACTCCTGCACCTAATTTCTATGTTTCTATGTTTCTATCTCGGAGAAAACCCACGGGGAGAACGTACAAACTCCGTACAGACTGCACCCGTAGTTGGGATCGAGCCCGGGTCTCCGCGCTATTAGGCAGTAACTCGACCGTTGTGCCACCGTGGCCAGCTCTCCTTCGGTTTGGAAAGCCATCCCATTAGGTTGTTTATATATCCAGATTTTTTAAAAAACTTTAAAATTATATTAAATATTACAACAAAGAAATGAATAATTTGGTCCAAAAGAAGACACAAAGTGTCGGAGATACTCAGCGGATCAGGTAGCATTTCTGGAGAACATGGATAGGTGACATTTGTGAGATGCATTCTGACCCAACGAGTTGCTTCTGCACTTTGTGTCTTTTTCTTTTGTAAACCAGCTCTGCAGTTCCTTGTTTCTATAAACTATTTGGCCTGATGGGTTTACTTTGATATTTATCCTCTACACAGTTTTGTTTCAACCTACCAACAGATTCTCCTATTCCTTTTGCCTGCATGAAATTACTGGGCTACTCTTTGTCTTTGCTTTAGCTGTAACCAACCTACACTCTTTGAATGAATTAGATTAGACACATAAAGCTGGAGTAACTCAGTGCATCAGGCAGCATCTCTGGAGAAAAGGAATAGGTGACATTTCAGGTCAAGACCCTTCTTCAGACTGAAGAAGGGTCTTAACCTGAAACGTCACCTATTCCTTTTCTCCAGAGATGCTGCCTGGCCCGCTGAGTTACTTCAGCTTTTTGTGTCTACCTTTGGTTTAAACCAGCATTTGCAGTTCCTTCCCACACACACACACTTTAAATGAATTTGACTCAAATGTTTTAACTAACAGTCTGCTAAAAGAAATTTGTGAGTGAATGTTTTGTAACAGCAAAGGCAACCGATCCCTTATTTCTGCATTTCTTACTATGCTTCATTTTGCAAAAAAAAATAGTTATTTCAACAATTCTTGTTCTCATCTCTTCATTGTACCTCATCTGAAGTATTCCAAGCGTGGAGTCACCAAGCGTGGATGCACAACTAAAGCACGATGTCTCAACTTTTATACTCAATATTCTTCCCAATGAAAGCAAGCATGCGAAAGACCTTTTTCACCCACACTGTCCACCTGACATCAATGTCAGTGATTAATGCACTTGTACCCTCAGATATTTCTGTTCTCGAGGTTGCTACCCATTTACTGTGTAAGTCCTGCCCTGGTTTAATGTATGCCAAGTACAACGCTTCACACTTGTTCAATTCTGCTTGCCATTCCTTGGCCTGCCGACCGACCTTTCCACTGACCGAGATCCTGTGGTAAACTTAGACATCCTTCCTCACTGTCCATGATGCAACCATTTTAGTTTCATCTGCAAATTTACTAATAATGTTAACTCCAAATTGTTAATGTAGAGCACAGTCAACAGTGGACCCAGCACCGACCCCTGCGGAACTCCACTTGTCACAGGCTTCCGATCAGAAAAACAACCCTCCATAACTATCTTTTGACAACTTCCTCCAAGCTAATTTTGAAATTCATGAGTTATTTTTGTTAAACCGGCAAGTGCAGTTCTTTGTGTCCACGTGGCTGGTTTCCATGGTGATCTCTTCACAAAACTCTATCAGATTTTGGGGCGGCACGGTGGCGCAGCGGTAGAGTTGCTGTCGAACAGCAACAGAGGCCCGGGTTCGAACCTGACCACGGGGACTGTCTGTACAGAGTTTGCACGTTCTCCCCGTGACCTGTGTGGGTTTTCTCCGGGTGCTCCGGTTTCCTCCCACATTCCAAAGATGTACAGGTTTGTAGGTTTTTAAGAAGGAACGGCAGACGCTGGAAAATCGAAGGTACACAAAAATGCTGGAGAAACTCAGCGGGTGCAGCAGTATCTATGGAGCGAAGGAAATAGGCAACGTTTCGGGCCGAAACCCTAGAAGGGTTTCGGCTCGAAACATTGCCTATTTCCTTCGCTCCATAGATGCTGCTGCACCCGCTGAGTTTCTCCAGCATTTTTGTGTACCTTCAGGTTTGTAGGCTAGTTGGCTGCTGTAAATTGTAAATTGTCCCTAGTGTTCAGGATAGTGCTAGTGTACGGGGTGATTGCTAGTCAGCGCAGACTCAGTGTGTCAAAGAGCCTGTTTCTGTACTGCATTTCTAAAGTCTAAAGACTACCAAAAGACTTAATCATCTGATGAAGCCATCTCTCTGCAGTTTGCAACCTCTTGACTGCTACTGCCTATATTCTTCCACTGTGAGTCTTTAGTGCTTTTTCTGCATCTTCTTGACTCAGGTAGACATGTCCTTTTGTCGTGGTCCAATCCCAAAATTCTTTATCCCTCTAGTTATCCCTCTTGTTTTCACACCTTCCCCAGCCAACAATGGGCCATCGTGGGCTCCACCCTTCCTGAAGTTATCTGTTGCAGGCCCTTTTCTCGCTTCCAGTTTATTTACCCCCCACCACCTCTACTTTCCATCTGAAAAGGGGTTTCCGAACTGAAATGTCACCTAATCTTTTCCCCCACAGATGCTGGCTGACCCGCTGAGTTACTCCAGCATTCTGTGTCCGTTGCGGGTATAAACCAGCATCTGCAGTTTCTTCCTACACAAAGAAAAGAATAACAGGAAAGCCCCCGTACTAATGCGGAGTGAAACTAAACTAAACAAAACTTGTGGCTCCAAAGAGGAAGGCGATTTAGCTTAGAAGAGGCGGGCAAAGATAATATATTGAGAAATGTGTTGTGCACAAATATGTTTGACTAAGTGAATATCAGGAAAGTTTAATGACCAAAAAAATGTTGCAATGCGTGGGTTAATCCCCCAGTCTAGGTCATCCAGAGGAGAACCATGCTTGTGGGAGCAGCGATCAGATGTAGATACAACATTATAGTCACTGTTCTCTTGCTCACAGACCCTCTGAGGGTTTGCAAGAGAGAATTTTTTTTAAAGTCAGCTAAACATCAAGTAAAAACATTGTTGAAGACCAGTTATGTTCTTTGCAGTTCAACTTGGACTGAAATATTGCAGAAGATCAGGAAATGGCAGACGTTTCAATAAATTCTTCCCAAACAAAGACTGAACTAATTCCCGATCCAGACATTTTTTTACTCAAGGATCTATACCATATGCAGAGGTCAATAAAATATGTGTCATGCAGAAAGCCCAAGGGACAGGTCACGCTGGCCAAGCAAAATAAACCCTGAGAATCTGCACGGAAATAAAAGAGGAAACGGGGAATACTTCTGGTTAACGTGCTAAGGAGCGAAAGAAATCCAGGAGCACCAGCCGACAACAGGACAGCAGAATGATCCTGGTGTTTAAAAATAGAGTGTGACATGATCCGTGAATTAAACCGTTACTCCAAGGTTCACATCTCACTCAGTTAGTCGAGTAATACTTCATTTGTAAAATGCTCCCCAGCAACTTTTCCATTACAAAACCACGCTCCATTGCAATGAGAGGCACGGGGCAGGCCAGAGTGCAGCGTTTCAGAGGAGAAAAATCCTCACAGGATTATGCCAGTTTAGTTTAGTTTAGTTTAGTTTACTTTAGTTTCGAGATACAGCGCGGAAACAGGCCCTTCGCTCCACCGTGTCCGCACCGACCAGCGATCACCCCGTACACTAGCGCTATCCTACACACTAGGGACAATTTACAATTTTTACTGAAGCCAATAAACCTACAAACCTATACGTCTTTGGAGTGTGGGAGGAAACCGGAGCGCCCGGGGAAACCCCACGCGGTCACGGAGAGAATGTATAAACTCCATACGGACAGCACCCGTAGACAGGATTGGACCCAGGTCACAGGCGTTGTAAGGCAGCAACTCAACTGCTGCAACACTGTGCTGCCCTGTCAATAGTATACACTGAATGAAAGGAGAAATAAATGAACTCAAGAGAACATAAATCACCAACAATGAACGTTCCACAGATCTTTGAAGGGGATATTAAACTACTGGATGAAATTCACTTGGCAGAGAAAATATTTAGATATTTAATAGTAAATGGCATTTTTAAGAGATGTTAAAGATGATGGTGAAATATCTGGATTTCATTGGCAGTGAGAAAGTTTAGAATGATGCTGGTGAACAGAGGATGTTCTGGCCTGGTATCCAATTCTACAGAGCTGGTGTATGTTCCCTGCTTCACACACTCCTTTTAAATTATACCTTGGCCCTATTTTGGGAAATCAAGAAAGTGGGAGGAAGAAGCACAAATCAGGTTTTATAACATTGAAAGATATGAGCTAAGCATCAAAGAGAGAAACATAGTCGCATAGAAAATAGGAGCAGGAGTAGGCCATTCGGTCCTTCGAGCCGGTACCACCATTCAATATGATCATGGCTGGTCATCCAAAATCAGTACCCCGTTCCTGCTTTCTCCCCATATCCCTTGATTCCATTAGCCCTAAGAGCTAAATCTAACTCTCTCTTGAATACCATATAACCATATAATAATTACAGCACGGAAACAGGCCATCTCGGCCCTTCAGGTCCGTGCCGAACACTTATTTTCCCCTAGTCCCATCTACCTGCACTCAGACCATAACCTTCCATTCCTTTCCCATCCATATACCTATCCAATTTATTTTTAAATGATAAAATTGAATACATCAAGAACTTTTCTTCTTACTCAGTCCCATTGCATCAAGCACAATTTGTTTAGGGTTAGTTGAGAGGTACAGCATGGAAACAGGCCCTTCGGCCCACCGAGTCCACGCCGACCAGTGATCGCTGCATACTAGCACTATCCTCCACACACTGGGGGACAATTTACAATTAAACCAAGCCAATTACCCCATAAACCCGCACGCCTTTGGAGTGTGGGACTGCCCAGAGCACCTGGAGAAAACCCATGCGGTTACAGGAAAAACGTACAAGTTCCGTACAGACAAGCACCCGTCGTCAGGATCGAACCCGGCTCTCTGGCGCTGTAAAGCAGCAACTCTACTGCTGCGCCACCATGCTGCCCAGTTGATTCCACAGCAAAGAACATAGAATGTTGAACAGGTACAGGACCCTCAGCTCCACATTGTCTATGCCGCACATATTGCTAAATTAAACTAATCTCTGTCTGCATACGATCCATATTCCTCCATTCCCTGCCTACTCATGTGCCTATCTAAAAGCCTTGTAAACACCACTATTGCATCAGCTACCACCACCACCACTCCTGGCAGCACCTTCCAGGCATCCACCACCCTCTGTGTTAAAAACCTTGCTCCACATGTCTCCTTTCGTCTTTCATCTCAAAGCTTTCGTCTTAAAGCTATGCCCTCGAATGGCCTCTAATCATTAACATTCCCACCCTAGGTAATAGGTTCTGAATAGGTTCTGACTGTTTGTGGGTTGTGAGGTGGATGATGAAGCCATTGAGGAAAAGAGAAAACTAGGGTGTAGAAGCATAGACTGGTTAGGACCAGCACAAATGGTGCGGCTAGCACAGCCACTGTCTCACAGTAAGTGAGACCTGGGTTCAACCCTGACCTTGGGTGCTGTCTATGTGGAGTTTACTCGTTCTCAACATGTCCATACGGCTTTCCTCAGGTTGCTGCAGTTTCCCCCCACATTCCAAGGACATGTGGTTGGTAGATTAATATAAATTAACTGTAAATTGCTCCTCATATGTAGGTGAGTGAGGGGAGTTGATGAAATTATGGAGATAATACAAAAATAATTAAGATAGTATTAGTATTAGTATTAATGGACAGTTGATGCTTGACATGGCCTTGATTTGCCAAAAAGCTAGTTTCTCTAACTCTTTGAAAGCAGAAAGTTATGTTAAAATTTGATTTGTTGCTCTTCATTAATTATGCTTTTATTCCAGAAGTACCCCCCATTTTATTGTTTATGAGGGTGTGTTATGGAGCCACACTGATTTTCGGAAGTCCTTGGCTCTGTATTTGGTAGTGATCAGTACAAATCAGATCAGGTCCTTCTACAGTTGTACAGGGCCCTAGTAAGACCACACCTGGAGTATTGTGTGCAGTTTTGGTCCCCTAATTTGAGGAAGGACATTCTTGCTATTGAGGTAGTGCCACGTAGGTTTACAAGGTTAATTCCTGGGATGGCGGGACTGTCATACGCTGAGAGAATGGAGCGGCTGAGCTTGTATACTCTGGGGTTTAGAAGGATGAGGGGGATCTTATTGAAACATATAAGATTATTAAGGGTTCGAACAGGCTAGAGGCAGGAAACATGCTCCCGATGTTGGGGGAGTCCAGAAACAGGGGCCATCGTTTAAAAATAAGGGGTCAGCCCTTTAGAACGGAGACGAGGAAACACTTCTTCACTCAGAGAGTTGTGGAATTCTCTGCCTCAGAGGGCGGTGGAGGCCGGTTCTCTGGATACTTTCAAGAGAGAGCTAGATAGAGCTCTTAAAGATAGTGGAGTCAGGGGATATGGGGAGAAGGCAGGAACGGGGTACTGATTGGGGATGATCAGCCATGATCACATTGAATGGCGGTGCTGGCTCGAAGGGCCGAATGGCCTACTCCTGCACCTATTGTCTATTGTCTATTGTCAAATGAAGGCCAAACAGATCTCCAAATCAGATAGCAGATCTCTATCTCAAATCCGTTTACTTGTCTTTCTTCCACAACATTTACGAGGATATTACCAGGACTAGAGGGCCTGAGTCATAAGAAAAGACTGGGCAAGCTTAGTCTCTATTCCTTGGAGTGAAGGAGGCTGTGGGGTGATCTTATAGAGGTGTGTGAAAGCATGAGGGGAAGGGATATAGAGAATGCACGGAATGTTTTACCCAGCATAGGGGAGTCCAGAGCTATTGTAGAGGACATAGATATAAGGAGAGAGGGACAAGACTTAATAGAAACCTGAAGGGCAACCTTTTCACTCAGAGGGTGGTGGGTGTATGGAATGAGCTGCCAGAGTAGGCAGTTACTCTATCAACATTTAAATGACACTTAGACAGGTACATGGGTGGGAAAGGTTTAGAGGAATATGGGTCAAATGATGGGCAAATGGGACCAGCATAGATTGGGAATCTTGGTTGGCATCGAGGACTTAGGTGGAAACTGCTCTATGACTGTATAAGTTTGGTTTAGTATAGAGAATATGGAAACAGGCCATTTGGCCCACCGAGTCTACCACCCGTGCATTCGTTCTATCCTACACACTGGAGATGACTTACAGAAGCAAATTAAACTACGAACTTGTACATCTTTGGAATGTGGGAGGAAACTGGAGAAAACCTGGAGAAAACCCACGCGGTCACAGGTTGAACGCACCAACTCCGCACAGCACCCGTGGTCAGGGTCGATCCCGGATCTCTGGCGCTATAAGGCAGCAACTCTACCGCTGCACCATTAACAAAGGTCTACTGATCCAACATTTTCAGATGTCCCAAAATACCTCCGAGGGGAGAAAGTTCGCAGGTTTCCACTCCCCACCTAAATTTCTCCATTAAACGTCAAGAGGATTTTCAAGATTCTCCTCACTTGCTCACCATTCCTCTGGCAGTAACTCCAAGTCCACCAAAACGCAGCCATCAACTCCAAGAGAATGTAAGTAACTTTATCAATCTGCCCTTGATATTGAAGCACAGTCATTCCCATAGAGAGTGTTTAGCCTGAAATGTTAACTCTTTTTCACTTTCCACAGACATGATGAATATTGCCAGCCTAATCTATATTTATTTCAGGTCTCCAGCAGCTATAGTTTAAAAGAATTCTGATAGGACCAGTATTAACTATCCTGATATTCATTTTCCAAAATGAAATACGATATTCCAAATAGATTCTGATGAAGCCATTTGTCCAACTGAACCATTAGTAATGCAAACCTCAAGATAAAGATGAACATCCATGGACACAAGGAACTGCAGATGCTGGTTTATTTAAAAAAAAAGATACAATGTGCTGGAGTACAATAACTCCGTGGACAGGCAGCATCTCTGGAGGATAGACACAAAATGCTGGAGTAACTCAGCGGGACAGGCAGCATCTCTGGAGAGAAGGAATGAGTGACGTTTTGGGTCGAGACCCTTCTGAAGACAGCATTCTTTGGAGGAGACAGATATGTGATGTTTTAGGTTGGGACCCTTCTTCAGACGGATTGTATTAAAGAGGGAGAAAGCTGGTAGAGTGATGGGGCGTGACAAAGCCAGGCCACCTATCACTTGCTGAGTTACTCCAGCACTTTGTGTCTGTTATTAACATTCCAATAGCACTTCAATTACTTCTTGTCATTGTTCACTAACTTTATGTCACCTTTGTAATAAATGGGCTCTATGATCCCTTTGTTTTTCACTGTGGTAAAAGGAGCACAGTGATCTTTCAGCTGAAATAGTACATAAGGACCAGTCCTGGCCAATGTCCATAGAATACAAACACAATCACACACATGCAGACACACACATACGCGCACACACACACACACACACACTCACACACATGCAGACACACACACACTCACACACACACACACACACACATACGCGCATACACACACACTCACACACATGAAGACACACACATACGCACACACACACACATACGCACACACACGCACACACACACACATGCAGACACACATACGCACGCACACACACACACACACACGCGCATACACACTCACACACATGCAGACACACACATACGCACACACACGCACACACACATGCAGACACACACATACGCACACACACACACACACACTCACACACATGCAGACACACACATACGCACACACACGCACACACACACATGCAGACACACACATACGCACACACACGCACACACACACTCACACACATGCAGACACACACATACGCACACACACGCACACACACACATACGCGCAAACACACACACACACTCACACACATGCAGACACACACACACACACATACGCACGCACACGCACAAACACGCACACAGTCTCTCTCTGTCTCTGCCTATCAGTTTCTGCCTCTATGTCTCTGTCTGTCAGTGTCTGTCTCTCTCTCTCTCTCTCTCTCTCTCTCTCTCTCTCTTTCTCTGTTTGTCTCCCTGTCCCCGTCCCTCTCTCTCTTTCTCTCTCCATTTGTCTTTGTCTGTCTGTCTTCTCTCCCTCCCTCTCTGTCATCTGCCTCTGTCTGTCTGTCTGTCTGTCTCTCAGTTTGTCTGCCTCTGTCTCTCTATCTCTCTCTGTCTCTATCTGTCTCTCTGTCTCTATCTGTCTGTGTGCCTGTCTCTCTCTCTCTCTCTCTCTCTCGCTCTCTCTCTCTCTCTCTCTCTCTCTCTCTTGCTCTTCCTCTCCCTCTCTCTGTCCCCGTCTTTCTGTCTCTCTCTCTCTCCACTCTCTGTTGCAAGAAAACAATTTAATGGGGTAATATTAAATTGAATGTGATAAAGCTACTAATTTGGGGCTTGCTTGAGAAAATGAAAATAGTGGATTATTGAAAAAACCACAGGTCATTTCCTGGGCAAGGAAGCCTGCCAACCTTACCTGGCCTAATCCACCTTTGGTTCCTGCCCCATGGTATGTGTTTGACTCTAAATTGTTTCTGGACATCTGAGGCCTGGCATTAAACACTAGCATGGCAATTATTCATATCTTGGAAATGAATTAATGGACAGAAAATTGATTTGATTGAACAGACCTGTTCATGTGACCTGCCAACATATTTCAACATATATGTAGCCATGCATACAAAGACATTAGAAAATGTCTTCTTGTTGGTTAAAGTTAAAGTTAAATTGGAGGAACAGCATCTCATACTTCGCTTGAGCAGCTTAAAGCCCAGTGGAATGAATATTGATTTCTCTAACTTCAAGTAACCCCGGCATTCCCTCTCTCTCTCTATCCCTCATCTACCCAAGTCACACTAGCTTCTCGTTTTGACCCAAAAAACAGCTACCAATGGCCTGATTCCTTTATCATCGTTACTTTTTTTGCATATCTTTCATTCATTGTTCTTTATTTCTCCACATCATTGTCTATGTCCCTCGTTTCCCTTATCCCTAACCAGTCTGAAGAAGAGTCTCGACCCAAAACGTCACCCATTCCTTCTCTCCTGGGATGCTGCCTGTCCCACTGAGTTACTCCAGCTTTTTGTGTCTATCTAAAGTTAATGGAGAGTTAATCAGGGACCAAGGCAGTATATACTAAGTCGTTCTGAACAAAGTTCAGACGGATCTAGGTGTTCCAGTCTGTGAAGAACAACATTTTCAACAAGCAGGTCCAACATGTTTACTGGGATCGCTGGCCGGCGTGGACTCAGTGGGCCGAAGGGCCTGTTTTCGTGCTGTATCTCTAAATTAAACATAGATAAGAAGGCGCTCAGCTTGTTAGTCTTTATTGCAAAGGGGTTGGAGGTTTTGGAATAGTTTAGGTTGCCGGTGAGGCCACACATGGAACACTGTGCACAGTATCCATCCACTAACCCTGTACAGTAACTTTGGAGCTAGTCCAAAGGAGATTCACCAGGCTAAATCCCAGGCTGAGAGGGATGTCCGATCAAGAGAAGCTGGACAGTTTGGACCTCTATTCCATGGAGATTAGAAGAATGAGGTGTGGCCTTATTCAAATGTATAAGATCCTAAGAGGGTTTCACAGGATAAATGTTGAGCCACAAGGAACTGCAGATAGTGGAATCTTGAGCAAAACACAAAGTGCTGGAGGATTGGGCCGGGAAACATCTGTGGAGAGAATATGTAGGTGATGTTTCAGGTAGGGACACTTTTTCAGACCCTTGAGAGGTAGATGCTGTGATTCTTAACTAGTGGTAGAGATATCAACAAGGGGATATACATACCTGCAATATAAGGGGTCAGACATTTAAAAATAAAGTGTGTAGAAATGTATTCTCTCAGAGGACAGCATATCTCTACAATTCTCTTCCTCCCAGGGTGATGGAGAGAGAGATCCCTAGAGAGGGAACATGCGGTGTCCACGGGGACTCTGGAGGCCTTCTGTGAACGCTGGTCTCCGCAGGAGGTCGAATGCATTATTGATAAAAATGTTAATATTTTAATTTGATAAGTTTGTTTGTAAAATGCCAATATAGGCATTCTTTGATCGTGTTACTAATTTGTATTTTTGTTTTTTCTGAATAAAATAATTTTGTATAAAAAAAAAGTTATAAAAAGGGTGCTGGAGAGAAAATCATCAGATATGTTTAAGATGGAGACAGATAAATATTTAAAAGATCGAGGAATTGAGGGTTGTGGAGAACTTTAGTTGAGCTGAGTTTAAAGATGTAGCATGGAAGCAGGGCCTTCGGCCCATCGAGTCCATGCCAACCAACGGTCACCCAGACACTAGGGACAATTTACAGAAGTCAATTAACCTATAAACCTGCACGTCTTTGGAATGTGGGGGGAGACTGGAGCACCCGCAGAATACCCCTGTGGGTTCGTAGGGAGAATGTACAAACTCCACACAGACAACACCCACAGTCAGGATCGAACCTGGGTCTCTGGCGTTGGGAGGCAGCAGCTCTACCGTGCCGCCCTATGCCACAGAAGAGGAGTTGAGAGCAGCTTACTTTTTTCCTTATTTTCTTGTGAACACGACCATCAGTCAATTGTACCTCCAATTTCAGCTCCATTCCCTTGGCTGGGCTAACAGGGGTGGAAAACCCTCCTTGGTTACTTGTGCTAAAGCCGAGTATGTGACAACAACTATGTACTGTACTCCATTTCAAAACTTGGTTACCGTTGAAATTAACAAAGATGAATTGAGGTACATGTTGCACAGATGTTACTAAATATGCATGCTTCGCACGTGCAACTGACGATTAACATCCGCCTAAAGCTTCTCGGTCTCTTGTCATGCCATCTGCACAATAACAAATTGAATTTCACCTAATCAGAGCAGGCAAATGGATACATAATACATGGATCAGCTTAACTCAAATCTAATGACAGAAGGACGAAAGGCTGTGTTAGTGCTTACTCCTACAGAGTATCCAAAATTGCATACCCCATTGTTTTCCTGTGGGATCTTCGTTTCTATATTCCCCATTTGATCCTTGCGGCAGTTTCTGTCCATCCTTTCCTGTGCTTGAATCGTCTGTAAACAAATTAAACAAGGAAGCATTTACAAATGTTAGCACGTGAGGCTTCGACGTGGAAATGAAGAGAGCCAAATTTATATACAATCCCGGGGGTAACAAAAATATTTATTAGTAACTTTCCAGATTTTCTTTAATCTTCAAAGGTAAATGATTTCTGTGAGATTTCTTTTGCAGAGCAGAAGGGTGAGGATTAGAGGGGCAACATAATGAATGGAGAGAAGACAAAGTTAAGCAAAACGGTGGCGCAGCGGTAGAGCTGCTGCCTGGCAGAGACTCAGGTTCGATCCTGACTATGGGTGCTTGTCAGTACGGAGTTTCTACATTCTCCCCGTGGATCTTCTCTGACATCTTTAGTTTTCCATCCCACACCAGAGACATACAGGTTTGTAGGTTAATTTGCTTGGTATAAATGTAAATTATCCCTAGTGTGTGTAGAATGGTGTTAATCTCGGTGGGCCGAAGGGCCTGTTTCTGCGCTGTATCTCTGAACTAAACTAAACTAAATATGGTTGGATGTGACCAGATCAGACTGTACAAACTTCCCATGTTGAGAATGAGGCAAAGCATTGGGAGGGTGAAAGTGAAGAAAGCGAATGGCATGTTGGCCTTCATAACAATAGGAGTTGAGAATAGGAGCAAAGAGGTCCTTCTGCAGTTGTACAGGGCCCTAGTGAGACCACACCTGGAGTATTGTGTGCAGTTTTGGTCCCCTAATTTGAGGAAGGGCATTCTTGTTATTGAGGGAGTGCAGCGTAGGTTCACGAGGTTAATTCCTGGGATGGCGGGACTATCATATGCTGAGCGAATGGAGCTGCTTGGCTTGTATACTGGAGTTTAGAAGAATATGAGGGGATCTTATTGAAACATATAAGATTATTAAGGGTTTGGACACGCTAGAGGCAGGAAACATGTTACCGATGTTGGGGGAGTCCAGAACCAGGGGCCACTGTTTAAGAATAAGGTGTAAGCCATTTAGAACGGAGAAGAGGAAACACTTTTTCACACAGAGAGTTGTGAGTCCATGAAATTATCTGCCTCAGAGGGCAGTGGAGGCCGGTTCTCTGGATACTTTCAAGTGGCTCTAGTCAGGGGATATGGGGAGAAGGCCGGAACGAAGTACTGATTGGGGATGATCAGCCATGATCACATTGAATGGCGGTGCTGGCTCGAAGGGCTAAATGGCCTACTCGTGCACCTATTGTCTATTGTCCATTGAAAAAGGCATAAACTAAATGGAAAGAATAAAGGCTGAAGGAGATGGAAATATAAATGATTCAGGTGGTTGGTAGAAAAAGAGAAAGGCAGTTCTTTGTCACTTTAACAACCTCTACCGTCTGTAGGACAAGGACTGGTTAGACTATCTCCAAGTTTCTCTCCGTTGCTCACCATCATATCCTCACGCAGGTCCTTCATCAACATCTTACCAACCTACTGGGAGTACCATTAGCTGCTATGATAAGTATTACCCAAGATTGGTCAGTTGCAACTAGCTAAAGAGACCGTTTCATATACAGCGTAACATTGTTGTACTGTGTTTTTCAAGACCAACAGCCACAAATAAAGAAAGACCACAAAGTGCTGAGGTAACTGAACAGGTGAAGAAGGGTCCCAACCCGAAAGGTCACCCATCCATTTTCTCCAAAGACGCAGCCTGAACCACTGAGTTAAGGGCCTGTCCCACCAGCATGCGATTGCATGCGGCTAGCGCGACCAAACGTGGTGGCTTGAGGCGTACGACCTCGCGGGGCCGGTCCCACTTCCAACCGCGGAGCCGTCTGGAGTTGTGCGGAGCTGGTCCCGACATCATACTCACCAATCAGCTGGGCAGGAGGCGGGCCGACTGAATTTGGACGTCGCACGGCGTCGGGCGGTTACGTCATCACGCAACGGCACGCTGGGCGGTGACGTCATCGCGCAACGCCACGCACTAGGCGTACGCCGTCAAGACACTGCGTACGCCCGTTGGGGTGCTGCGTACGGCCTCAATGCGGCTGCGGGCCAGCAGGCCATTGCCGCAAGGAATTTTTGGACAGTGTCAGTTTTTCGGAGCCCCGCGCGATGTCGGGACCAGCCTCGCACAACTCCATACGGCTCCGGCGATCGAAGTGGGACCGGCCCAGCGAGGCCGTACGACTCAAGCAACCGCGTTAGGTCGCGCTAGACGCATGCAGTCGCATGCTGGTGGGACAGGCCCTTTAATCTGGCACTTTGTATCTACCTTAGATAACATTTTGAGTTGGAACTCTTCTTCGGACTGGGCAAAACCTCAATGCACGATCTGATACGATACAACTTTATTTATCCCAGAGGGAAATTGGTCTGTCACCAGTCAAAACATACAGTTACAAGGAATTGAAAGTGTAAACGTATGCCTGCTTTGAAGAAGATAGACACAATAAACTGCAGTAATTCAGCGGGTCAGACAGCATCTCTGGCGAGAAGGATTGGGTGACGTTTTGGGTCAAGACACGAAATGTCACCCATTCCTTCTCTCCAGAGATGCTGCCTGTCCTGCTGAGTTACTACATCTTTTTGTGTCTATCTTTGGTTTTAATCAGCATCTGCAGTTCCTTCCTACACATATCTTCTTTGAAGAAGTTCCCCTCTCTCCGGAGGGAGTTCTCTGAGACCCCCACTCACTGCTCCCTCCCAGTGATTCTTGCTGCTCATGTTCTCCAGAGATGCTGCCCGACCCACTGAGTTATTCCAGCTCTGTGTGTCTTCTTTTTGTCGTAAATCAGCATCTGCATTTCTTCATTTCTACGCCACAAATAAAGGTTGTGCTTACGTGGAACTCCAATATCTGGCAGAGTGAACATGTTGAATTGAAAAGCAGTGCTAGACTAGTGTGGACGAACCCCACACGGACTGCCCCCACAACAGTTCTGGAATGTTCCTCACCCTACCTCCCCAATGGCTGTCAGTCTAGCCAACAATGCCCAAATCTTAAAATAAGAAATGAAAAAAAAGATTATGTTCTCATGATAGCAGTAATAAATGGCTGTGGTGAATATGGTGGGACAGATTCTAAAAATAAGACATAGGAGCGTTGGTCCTTCTTGGCTGACATTAATGTGTTTGGTCCACGACAGTTCATTACCAATAGTAACACCAAAGAACTTGAAGGTCTCAACCATTTCCACATCTGCACCATTGATTCTAATTGGGGCACGTACTCCCTATTGATGGTTTGTGAGGTCATAATTTGTCCTGTTATATTAACGGACTATTTATAATTATCTATTCATGTACTTTCACTAGTTTTGGAGTAAAACCTATTACTGTAAATTATTAATAGCATAGAAACATAGAAAATAGGTGCAGGAGTAGGCCATTCGGCCCTTCGAGCCTGCACCACCATTCAATATGATCATGGCTGATCATCCAACTCAGTATCCTGTACCTGCCTTCTCTCCATACCCCCTGATCCCTTTAGCCACAAGGGCCACATCTAACTCCCTCTTAAATAGAGCCAATGAACTGGCCTCAACTACCTTCTGTGGCAGAGAGTTCCACAGATTCACCACTCTCGGTGTGAAAAATGTTTTTCTCATCTCGGTCCTAAAAGATTTCCCCCTTATCCTTATAACATTCAGTAAGTACAGTGAAATTATTACTGTAAACATTATTCAAGTAGAAATTATTACTGGTAACTAATATTATAATTATGCAATTGCTGAATAATTACTGAGTTACTTGGAATCGAAAGTAAAGGAATATCAAATTTTATTAAATTGCATTTTGCAATCAGCTAAGGTTCAACTAAAATCTAAAGGCCTCCTTTCCATGAGTAAATTATCAGTTTATTTTTGAATTCTACATCATTTCCTTGTTTTAATTGTGCTGCACTAAATGCTCTTACTGAGGCTTTGATTTTAAATGGAGTCAAATCTCTGCGATTGTGCAGTCTATGTAAAATTATTTCTTCTCATTTTTTATGCATGGGGGCAGCCCTGGTGGCACAGCGGCATAGACCTGGGTTTGATCCCGACTACAGCTGCTGTCTGTACTGAGTTTGTACGTTCTCCCCGTGACCACGTGGGTTTTTGCTGTTTTCTCCCACACCCCAAAGACGTACAAATATATAGATTAATTGGCATGGTACAGGTGTAAATTGTCCCTAGTGTGTGCAGGATAATGTTATTGTGCGGGGATCGTTTTTCTGTGCAGACTCGGTGGGCCGAAGGGCCTGTCTCCACACTGTATCTCTAAACTCTAAACTAAAAACTAAATATTGCCCTCTGCTGCACCTGGAGTATTGTGTGCAATTTTGGTCTCCTAATTTGAGGATGAAAATGATTGCTATTGAGGGAATGCAGCATCGGTTCACATAGAAACATACAAAATGCTAAAGGATTGGTCAGGGTAGATGCAGGCAAAATGGTCCTGATGTTGGGGGAGTCCAGAACCAGCTGTCGCAGTTTAAGAATAAGGGGTAGGCCATTTAGGACTGAGATGAGGAAAAACTTTTTCACCCAGAGAATTGTAATTCTGTGGAATTCTCTGCCACAGAAGGCAGTGGAGGCCAATTCACTGGATGTTTTCAAGAGAGTTAGATTTAGCTCTTAGAACTAAAGGAATCAAGGGATATGGGGGAAAAGCAGGAACGGGGGACTGATTGGGGATGATCAGCCATGATCATTGAATGGTGGTGCTGGCTCAAAGGGCCGAATGACCTACTCCTGCACCTATTTTTCTGTTTCCATGATTCTATGTTTCTACTGAAGACATGCATTTGCCTAGTTTTCTGTGGCGGCCAGCAATAATAGTTGCAATTAGAAGAAGGATATCAAGGCCCATTATATAGCTGTCCATCACGTAATCCCTTTCCACTGCAAGCAAAGACACACTTAATCAAACCAACAACCTTCCACTCAAGCAGTTATACTCCCATTACATAAGAAATCAAGTTGAGGGCTTTTATGCTGTTTCAGCTAGGCTGTGAGCAACAATTTTCATTCCTTCACGTATCACAAAGTTATCATTATATTGTCACACCAAAGTCATTGCATAGTTTAGCAATGGTGAGTTTAGCAAGAGTTATGTGGTACTCTTGTATCCCCTATTGAAAATAATTGGTTGAGCTTAAGGGGTGTTAAGAGATGATTATTTGATCCATTGAGTCCAGACTTGTTTTTCAGTGATGCATTATAATAGTAAGATTAAACGAGAACTTACCAGTTTGAAGTTTGATCTGTATTTTATGAGGAGTTACGATGAGGGATTACGTGAAGAACCCGCTCAGCACGCATGCGCGGCATACTTCAAAGCAGCGGTGTGGAATCACAGATAGACACAGTTATTGAAGTAAACATAGTAAAGACAAGGAGACATCAGTTTATCAGTTTGACCCATATTATTGAGGCTGGGAGCGGAGGGCACGTAATCCCTCATCGTAACTCCTCATAAAATACAGATCAAACTTCAAACTGGTAAGTTCTCGTTTAATCTTACTATTTTACTTCGGAGTCACGCGAGTGACTACGTGAAGACTTCAAAGCTCTGTGATTTCAAACCGTGTAACAGGTATTACTTCACGCACTGCTGAAGTCCTTGATGGAGGAAGTGTGTTATTGTAATCAACCAATGAATCTGTTTGTAGAAAAACACAATGGTATTTTTTAACAATAACAACAAAGAAATTAAAATTGCTCTCCTGGGCTTAAATTAAATATTTGCAGTCTGTAAAAAAAATCTCTGCAAATAAAACAAGTTTTGACAACGGCTTATTATAAAATTTCTGAACGGTCTTTTCCCCCACCATCCTGCTGTAGCCAGGATGTGGTCTATAGGCACGTCCATTCTTTTAGCCGTCAACGTGGATGCTGCCCTGGTGGAGTGAGATTTGTACATGTTAGTGTTTATCCCAGCAGCTTTTAGCACCTGCTTGAGCCATCTCGAAATGGTTTGGCTCATCACCCGACCATAAGGTTTTTTATGACTGACCCACAAGGCTTTTCATCTCCCTCGAATATTTTTGGATGTGTCTATGTAGGATAGTAGGTGGGTCATGGCACATAACCATGGTTCTGGCGGGTAAGCCCGGAATTCCACGACTGGATTAGGTGTTCCTGGTCTGCTCTGTTTGATCATTCCCTGGATAACGACAGAGATCTGGTCCGGAGCTGTGAGCATGCTGTCCAGTCGCAATAGGTGTAGTGACTGGACCCTCTGTGCAGATACAAGTGCCATCAACATGAGTGTTTTGAGCATAGATTGTTCCAGGTTAAGGGGTCTGGCTGCTGGCCATCCCCTGAGGTATGTCAGGACCCCACTGACATCCCATGTATGGGTGTACCTTGGTCTAGGGGTTAGAGTTGTAAATACCCTTCATTAGTTTGACCACCAGCGGGTGGGACCCCATGGCCTGTTGTCCTGGAGCTGGTTTTAAATAGACAGACAGGGCACTTCTAGCTGTGTTGATGGCTCTGTAGCTGAGTCCTTCATTGTGGTGAAGGTTCGCCAGGAATTCCAGTACATTGGTAACTGTAGCGGTTGAGTAGGAGGTCCCTGTATCCAAGCAGTACTTCTCCCATTTTTTGATGCTGGACAAGTGCTGTTTTTTTAGTGGATGTTCAGAGGGATGCTGACATGGTGTCGACGGTTTGTTCTGATAATCCCAGTCCCAGAAGTGGTTTGTGCAGAATCTGTAACCCAAGAGTTTGATTTTTTGATGGCACGGGTGGCTTGTGCCCGACACTGGGTGTTAATAACTCTGGGTCACTGGGGAATACCATCGGAGTTTCAACAACCATGTCATGGAGTATCGGGAACCATGGCTGCGTAGGCCAGTTGGGTACTATCAAAATACCTGAAGCAGAGTCCATTTGTATTGTGCGTAGTCCCCGACTGATGAGGCAGAAGGGAGGGAATGCATAGAAGAAGAATTTCCCCAATCCAGCGCGAACGCATCTACCGCTGCTGCCTCAGGGTCTGGTTCCCAAGCGACATACATAGGTACCTGGTGATTTAGCCTTGATGCAAATAAATCGATATCTGGCGTGCCATATTGCTTGATAACTTTTCCAAAAATATTTTGGGGGTTTTAACATCCATTCGATGTTGTCATTAAATTTACGTGACCTGGTGTCTGCCACTGTATTTAGCTTACCTGGCAGGTAAGTTGCTGATAGCCAAATATGTCTTTCGACACACCATTGCCAAATTGTGTTGACCAACTTGTCGCATGATACCGATTTTATGCCGTCCATATGGTTAATGTAGGCCACCACCGTAGTATTATCTATTTGTAACCGAACATGCAAGTGATGCATATTTGTGCATATGCTTTAAACCATAAAAGTCACCCATCTCTAGATAATTAATGCCCAGTGTAAGTGGTAATGATGACTCTGGGTTAGTCCATCTATTACCTGTGCTGGATATAGAGTTAGTTGCTCCCCAGCCTTGAGCACTGGCATCTGTTTGGATAACTAACATAGGGTTAGTGATGATAATAGGGCTGTAAACTATGCCAAACGTTTTTTGCCCACCATTGTAGTTCTGATATTGCTTCAGTGGGTAACTTCATGACATGATCATAATGACCTGTATGTCGTATTTGGTGCAAAGGTCCGAATTATGTAGCCGGAAATGCTGCTACCATTTTCCCAATTACTCTGTTACTTGTCGAGTAGTTGGTAGTTCGTTGACCATTAAATTGTTGCATGATTGTGCCAATTCAACTATTTTGTCTCTTGGCAATGTTACAGTCACGTAGACTGAATTAATTGTGAAGCCCAAGTAGTCCATGATTGTGGATGGCTTCAAGTTAGATTTAACTGGATGTAAGACAATCCCAGGGTTTCGAATAACTGTTTGGTAGCTGATACAGCTAACATAGTCAATTCCATGGTCTTGCCTACCATTTAAGATATCATCAAGATATGCCATGACAATATGTTTTTGTCTTCTGAATATTGCCAGAGCTGGTTTTAGTATCTTGGTGAACAATCTTGGGCTGATGTGAACCCATTGGGTAACGGTTTAAACTGCTATAGCTGCCCCATCCAGGTAAATTTCAGGTATCTGCGATGATCCTTGTGAATGGTACTAAATAGTAAACATCTTTAAGATCAAAGGTACACAAAAAAGCTGTAGAAGCTCAGCGGGTGCAGCAGCATCTGTGGAGCGAAGGAAATAGGCAACGTTTCGGGCCGAAACCCTTCTTCAGACTGATCGGGGGTGGGGGGGGGGGGGGGCGGGGACAAGAAAGGAAAAAGGAGGAGGAGCCCGAAGGCTGGGGGATGGGAGGAGACAGCAGGGGGACTGAGGAAGGGGAGGAGATAGCAAGGACTAACAAAATTGGGAGAATTCGATGTTCATGCCCCCAGGATGCAGACTCCCCAAGCGGAATATGAGGTGCTGTTCCTCCAATTTCCGGTGCTGCTCGCTGTGGCCATGGAGGAGACCCAGGACAGAGAGGTCGGAGACGGAGTGGGAGGGGGAGTTGAAGTGCTGAGCCACCGGGAGGTCAGCTTGGTTATTACGGACCGAACGGAGGTGTTCGGCGAAACGATCGCCCAACCTCCGCTTGGTCTCACCGATATAGATCTGCTGACATCTAGAGCAGCGGATGCAATAGATGAGGTTGGAGGAGATGCAGGTAAACCTCTGCCGCACCTGGAACGACTGCTTGGGTCCTTGAACGGAGTCGAGGGGGGAGGTAAAGGGACAAGTGTTGCATCTCTTGCGGTTGCAAGGAAAAGTGCCCGGGGAGGGGGTGGTACGAGAGGGAAGGGAAGAATTGACAAGGGAGTTATGGAGGGAGCGGTCTTTGCGGAAGGCAGATATGGGGGGAGATGGGAAGATGTGGCGAGTGTTGGGGTCACGTTGGAGGTGGCGAAACTGACGGAGGATTACTTTTTGTATGTGACGGCTGGTGGGGTGAAAGGTGAGGACTAGGGGGACTCTGCCCTTGTTGCGAGTGGGGGGATGGGGAGAGAGAGCAGTGTTGCGGGGCCTGGTGCGAGCCTCATCTATGGTGGAGGAGGGGAACCCCCGTTCCCTGAATAACGAGGACATTTCAGACATTTCATGATCTTTAAGATCAATGCTTGCCATGAAGTATCCTTTGGAATTTAGTTGTTTGGCAGTAACAACCGTTTCCATTTTGAAATGTATGTACTTAACAAACATATTTAGTGAAGTTAAGTCAATGATGATGCGACATCCACCATCTTTTTTGGGTTTAGTGAATATATTTGATACGAATTGCAAATGTTCAGGTTTTCCCATGATACCCTTTGTAATTAGTCTCACTAGTTCAGCTTGTCCCTCTCGTTTCTTTAACGGAGAGGGGAAAATACCCTCTGGGGTGAATTTTGACCTGGTGGCAATTTTTCTAGTATGAATTGTATTTGTATCCACTAATGCCATTGAGTATATACTGATCACTCGTGATAGACTCCCGTGCTTCTTTAAACAGGTGTAATCTCCCCCCTGTTAGTATTACTCTATACGCTGGTAGGAACCAGACCCACCTACCTCCATGGTTATGGGTATTCTTCTGTTTCCTGCCGGTCCAACGAGTGTTGCACGTCGTCTGACGTGGCGGTGACGTTGGGGGGTGGCACATTTTCCATGGGATCCGCTCTGGGCCCTGGTCTAAAGAAGACTTTCGGTGATAGAATGCGGACCCTGAGCTTTTATCAGTCCCATATGGTAGACGTCGACTGATGGACGCGATGGGGTGCTGCTGCTTAGGAATTATTGTTTTTGGTTTGCTCGTCCCGGGCCTGCCCTCATGAGACTGAAAGTTTTTTAAAGCCTCTTCCATATCCTTCATATGCTTTGTGAGGTTTTTGCCAAAGAGCAGTGGGTCTGGCCCAGTGGCTGGGGTATGCACAACCCCGCAAATGTAGGATTTTTATGGCAGGTTTTATGATTTGTTTACGAAGGTTGTGGTCATCTCCGTATTTGTCCACGGAACGAGGAAACGATGTGACGGCTGACGTCAGGCTTTTAACGGCCTCCTGCACGTGGGGTTGCCATGTAGCGGTCCACCACACCTAGCAGCTCTTCCTGTTCCTGCACGCCTTGCATACTCCCGAGATCTTCAGCCATCGTCCCCTGTTCTTGACCAGCCCAGTCCTGGTCACCAAAGCTACCCTCTGGTAAGGAGGAAGCAATGGACATTGCACAAGACACTGTGGAGGGAGTGCCTGAACCCCCCCTTGCGAGAGCGCCC